>NC_056746.1:438922640-439227640 GCF_019279795.1 Protopterus annectens | reverse complement strand
ATATATATATATATATATATACATATATATATATATATATATATATATATATATATATATATATATATGGGTGTATGTATGTATGTAGTAACATAGCACGTTGGCTGTGCTATTTCTATCTCTCTCTCTCTCTCTCTCTCTATCTAGATAAATAAAAATGTAAATGTTCGTTTGTTCAAAATCTTAAATCTCCAAAAGTTCTTCACCGATTGCTTTGAAATTTTCACACAATGTTGCATTTGAATATGATCGTGTTTTTCTATACCTACTATTATATAGATGTCACACATTGCATTCAAATATGCATGTGTTTTTATATACCTACTATGCATTCTATATATTTGCATGCAGATATGCAATGTTATATATTTTTGATATAACTTTCTTTCTTCTTTTTCAGTGCAATCGATCTGCTTTAGTTCATCCAAATAATGCCTCGCAGAAGATCAATCTTAGGTCGTCGTACTCATGGAGCAGAAGCAGTGCGACGAGTAATTGCAAATCAAACTGAAGAAGAACGGGCATCAAGGAATGAGCAAAACAGACAAAGAATGGCTCAAATCCGTGCCGAGGAAGCAGCAGAGCGATGTGCAGCCAGACTTGATGATGCACGGTTGCGAGCACGGCGATCACGTTCTGCAGCTTCAGATCTGCTTCCTTCTCCTCGATCGACACCAGCCGACAAAATAAATGCTTGCCTGAAATATTCTACTTTGTGGCGACATGTAAAGACATTAAAATTAACTACAAATATGCGTGTCCAGCTGCAAAACGATTGATCAGCTGAGATATTCTCACTTCAATTGCTGGAAATTGGGAACGGAAAGGTGCCGATTGATCTGACCTCAGGACGAATTTCATTGCCTCATAACTTCTGCAATTTAGTGACGTCAAAAGAAGAATTGTTTGAAAAAGTATTTCCCAATATTCAAACCAATTATAAGGATCTCGATTTTCTGACTGAATGAGCTATTCTTGTGGGCAAGAACAAAGACGTCTACGAACCTAATAATATTATTCAGTCTAACATTCAAAGCTAGGCAGTCACATTCAAGTCCGTCGACACTGTTGTGGAAGCAGATGAAGTGGTTAATTATCCAACAGAATTTTTCAATTTACTCGATCTGCCAGGGATGCCACCACACGTACTGCAATTGAAAATCGGCGTGCCAATGATCTTGTTGCGAAATATCAACCAGCCAAAGCTTTGCAACGGCATGCGGCTTGCAGTAAAAAAATTAATGAGCAATGTCATAGAAGCAACAATCTTGACAGGACCTTTCAAAGGTGAAGATGTCCTCATTCCTCACATTCCTATGATTCCAACGGATATGCCATTTCAATTTAAGAGATTGCAATTCCCAATTCGATTGGTGTTTGCAATCAACATCAAAAAAGCTCAGGGCCAATCTTTAGAATTGTGCGGTTTAGATCTACACACGGATTGCTTCTCACATGGACAATTATATTTTGCATGTTCTAGAGTCGGCAAAACAGAAAATCTCTATATCTGCACAGACAATAGAATAACAAAAAATGTTGTATACCCACAAGCATTGTGAAATTAAACATATTAGAAACGTGCGCTTTCTCTTTTCTTTCTTTTCCATTTAACCAGACTGAGCCACAGCAACATGTGGCCTGGTACAGCTAGTATATATATATATATATATATATATATATATATATATATATATATATATATATATATATATATATATATATATATATATATATATATATATATATATATATATATATATATATATATATATATATATATATATATATATATATATATATATATATATATATATATATATATATATGTGTGTGTGTGTGTGTGTGTGTGTGTGTGTGTGTGTATGTATTTAGGAACATAGCATGTTGTTTCTCTCTCTCTCTCTCTCTCTGTCTCTCTCTGTGTATATAGATATATATATATATAAATATATATATATATATATATATATATATATATATATATATATATATGTCTATGTATGTATGTAGTAACATAGCACATTGGCTCTGCTCTCTCTCTCTCTCTCTGTATATATATATATATATATATATATATATATATATATATACATATATATATATATATATATATATATATATATTTTTTTATATATATATATATATATATATATATATATATATATATATGTCTATGTATGTACTATGTATGCATGTAGTAACATAGCACGTTGGCTCTCTATCTCTATCTCTCTCTATCTCTCTCTCTCTATATATATGTATATATATATATATATATATATATATATATATATATATATATATATATGTATATATGGATTCACTTCATAACACTGAAACTTCATAATACTGAAAATGACAAAACTTCATAATACTGAAGACCAAAATACTGAAAGCTCAAAATACTGAATACTCAAAATACTGAAACTCAAAATACTGAAAACACATATTATGCGTAAACTCAGCTTAAACAACATAAATCATAGCAATTTCTACCAAATATATGCAGGGCTGCACCCCCCACGTGGGGGGCTGCACCCCCCACACCCCCTGCTAATTATATATATCTACTCCAAGATTGCACTTAACTACACTATGTATATATATAATATGTGTGTGTGAGTGTGTGTGCATGTATGTAGTAACATAGTACACTGTCTCTTTCTCTCTCTCTCTCTCCCTCTCTCTCTCTCTCTGTATATATATATATATATATATATATATATATATATATATATATATATATATATATACATATACATATGTGTGTGTGTCTATGTATGTAGTAACATAGCATGTTGGCTCTGCTCTCTCTCTCTTTATATATATATATATATATATATATATATATATATATATATATATATAGGTGCATGTATGTAGTAACATAGCACGTTGGCTCTGCTAGTTGTCTAAGCAGTAGGTAAGACAAACAGGCAGATGTGAGCTATTTTTGGCACTGTGTAAAAAAGTCCTCCTGAAGTGAGTTGCTAGAAAAGGACACAACAGAGAGGAACTGCAGACTAAGAAGAACTACAGCAAACAGAAAGAAGGTCTATGAGAGTACTGTGAACGTCTGAGTGAGTTACCATTTCTTGGAGAAAAGTTAGATTTAGAAGTCCCTTGCCTGCCACGTTTTGAGTGGAAGTAAGACTGTCTATCTTGCAGGGTCAGGAGGAAGAGAAAGTTCCAATCTATCTGAGCTGCAGGTAAGCAGATTAAGCTTTAAAAAAGATTAATGGGAAAATGTAACCCTTAGCCATGCTAAATAGACCATCTTATGTGCTACAGGAGGGCTTTCCTACTTCTGTTTTAGCTGGAGAATGATCTCTTGTTTGGGGAACCTGAGGAAAGAAGAGGGGGGTTGGAGCAACTACTGTTAATTGAACCATTTAGACAAATTGTTAGGAAACTGGCACTTATATTTTGGGGTTCCTGTAGGGGAAAAATATAAAGTAAGAGTCCTTGGTTTATTCTAATAGATGGATGTTAATAGAAGAAATTGACAATGCTTGTGTTAGATGGATTGAGAGTCAAAAGAAGGCACCTCATCTCATGCTTTTAAAGTTCTTTGATCCCTACACTGTTAAAGAGAATTGTAATAGATACAGTGGGGACATTGGTTAAATCCAGCAGAGGACATAAGCACATACTGCTAGTAATGGACTATGCCACTCAATGAACTAAAGCCGCCCTACTTAGAAAAGCTAACCAGAGTAATCAGCAGGATTATTTTACTGTTTTCTTGTGTAGTAATTCCTATGGAAATCTTGACAGACCAGGGTACACCCTTTTTATCAGAAGTTATGAATCACCTGTGCCACACATGGAAAGGGCCAAGCTTAGCAGAAGGGATATATAATAGGATTGCCTGGAATACAGAGTTTTAGGTAGAAGAACACTCTGGTCCCTTCCACTGAATTGTCCCTTATGGACAGAAGTAACTTATAAACGTCTGGCCCTCTATCTCCTATTTGGATACAAGATAACATTATTATTTTGGGAAAACTTGGCTAGGCTTAGAAAGGCCCTCTGGGTTGTTATCCTATTAACAATCTCTGAATCTATGAAATGAATTTCCGTGATAAGTGAAGGGACCTTAAAAGCTCACTGAATGAATATGTGAGGATAATTCCAATGTTACACAGCCAGATAGGAGAAGAGTTAAACAAATATATCTTGTAAATGTTCTAAAAACCTGGAACGAGGCATAAGTAGAAGGAGTGGATATGACACACAAAAGTGAAGACCATGGAAAAAGAAAATGTAATCTCTAAATCCCTCTAATGATAGCACACAAAACTATCTCTATGACTCAGGAAACATAGGAGTTTTTCAGTGGTGACTGGTGACTTCAAATCAAAGGGGGGCTGCAGGAGACAATTGAATGGGTGGGGTCAATGGGAAGGGGTGCAGCAAACTAGAAAGGGGAGGAGCTATGCTCAAAACCACAAAAAACGGTAACTTTAATTAAATATGCTGCCCTGGGTGCCAAACCATCATTATGAGAGTCCAATCAAGACAAAATGAAGTGTAGAAGAAAAAAATATTTCAATGGATTGGCTGCATGTCAGCTTACTTAATCTAGATGGAAACAAAAAGGATGTGAGTCATGAAAAAATAAATTACTTTTTAAATACATTACTGGAATGCCAGTCAAAATCAAGTATAAGAAAAACAAGCAGCACTCAACTCAAACAACTTCTCCTTGCACTGCAGTTCTAATTATAATTTATATTCAGCTTCATTAAAGTACCAAGTAACATGCTGAAAGTAGCAATCTCTGTGATACTCCCACTTGTAAAAATGTTTCTTATCCAAAAAAGTCCTGCTGCCTGACAACAACTATCTACTTGTTTGATGGGGAAAACATGATCAAAGTAAAAAATGAAAAGCAAACAAGAAACAAGCTCAAGACACATTGCTTAAGGGATTACTGCACAGGTTATGGACAACACACGATAGATCGTCATTCTGTTTAGTTTACAGGTAAAGCCTGCAAAGATGACTGCAAGTCTCCAACACATGTAATGAGCTTCTTAAAATAATGTAATCATGTCCTTTATTACAAATGCTGTCATATGCATTTCAATACCCAAGGATTATATGTTATCTAGTTAGGTAAGTATTCTCTGCATGGCAACAGCAGGAAGGCTTCCAATGTTGGCAGTTCTTTAACAGTATGCTTATTAAAGCTAACTTGCATCTTACAATCTCAGACAAGCTTATCTGATGGTCATTAAAGCATTGCTACTTAAACAGAGCAACAGGCACTTTCCGAATAATAATAAGCATAAATCAACAGTATAAAAATATGGCAGAAACCAGAACATTCTGCAAAATTAAGGACAGATGAAAAAACACTGTAGTACTTGTGTCTACTTTGGATGGGGGGATACTCAGCACATTTACACTGCATAACTGTTCCTTGCCTTGCTTGGACACATCCAGAGTCACTACATGGGGAAGTGAGGTGCAGCAAGTATATCACAATTTGAAATGTCTCTGGTTGACTGTGATGGCCCTGACACATTTGTAATACCTCCCAACCTCAGAGCAAGAAATCTGGCAAAGCCATACACAGAAGTGGGACAAAGGCCCAAAAATAAGGACATTTTTTAAATACTGCTCTTATAAACTTAGAAAGATAATAGAATAGTGGGTCTTGCATTATTATGAATTTTCTGAAGGGCATGAAATCTGAAACTCAAATGTTTGTCATTATTTTCTAACTTCAGTCTTTAATGATTTGCCACTAATTTGCCAAAAAAAACCCCCACAATTTTATGAAAAAAGGACCAAAAATGTGATGCAAAAATATAAAATTTTGAACGTAAATCCGGGACAGTTGAGAGGTTTGGATATGCCTAATTCTATAAAGCAATTTATTTGCACATATCTCTCAACCCTTTAATACAGGAAATCTGGACAAGGCCAAATATATTGGGGGAACATATTAACAGTACTAAACATTGCTCTTGTATAAACTGAGACAGTTGATAGAATAACAGGTCTTGCTTTAGCATGCATTTTTCTGAAGGTTATGAAGTCTGAAACTCGGTGTCTGTCATTATTTAGTGACTTAATTCCTAAAAGATTTGCCAGAAAACCAGAAAATAAGAAGCAAATATCTATTCATTCTGCACAAATCTGGACAGTTGAGAGGTATAGTTCAGCTGGGGCTGTCTTTGAGTTTGCCGCCGTTCCCCCCATCACAAAATCATGGTCGAATGTAGCCCCCTGCTGCAGCCATTCCAATGAACGATTACTTGGCTATTTCACCCCATTCACTATAAAGACTAATGTGCATACTGCTTTACTTCTGAGATGATTTGGACTTCATTTGAAAGTTTTATTTTGCATTTTACAGCACAAACACTAATAGATATACGCTAAACAATTCAATGCATTCTCACAATGAAAACAGACTTAGCATTAAAACATCTCTGCACTTGAAACTCACATTCATTGAAACAGCATTGAAACCCACATTCAAAGAAAATACATTTTGCCAGTGGCAGATAAAGATTAATTTTGGACTGTTTTCAAATCACAGGCCCTTATATACACCTGCTCTTTGATACACCTTCCTAATTGTATTAAATTATATTCCTTGTACAATACAGTACAGTTTTAGAGGGTGTTTTAAATTTATTGTTTTGAACATTTTTCCAGTAAACAATGAAACAAAATGCCTGCACCAGTAATGACAAAACTGCCCAATTCAGGACATTTCTATCATAAAAGTCTACTCAAACTTCTACAGTCCACCAGTATTAGTAAACATCCACAATCTCTGAAGAAGTAAAAGTCATCTAAATAATTCCACATTAAAGAGATCTGTAACTAATGAAGAGGTTGCTCCTAGCAAACAACTTTATATTTCATTGTTTCATCTACAAATAAAGTGCCTGTTGCCCTTGAGGAATGCATTGCCTATGTTACGCTAAAAAAATGATGAGCTAGTAATATTGCAATAGGGAATGGATGGCAAACTGATAACAGGTTCATAGTTACTAGGTATCTTCGACAAAAAGAACTGCAGCATCCACCCCCTTTGCAACCCAGTACAGTTTCAGCAATGCATCTACCTACTGTGGGAGTAGAACCCACAGCCTTCTGTGTCAAAACAAGTACACTACCTGCAGTGCTATTAACAATACAAGCCAACTCAGCATTAGCAGCACTAAACGTTTGCTCCCCTGTAGCTCTCAGCTCCTTGTAAAAGCTACTCAACACTCAGCTGTATCTCTGAACTTTGCAGCACAAGAAATTTGGAAAAAGCCAAAATTTATTGGGGGAAGGACAGCAGCCCAAAAACCAGGGACACATTTTAAACATTGCTTGTATAATGTTGGAAAGTTCTTAGAATAAAATGCTGTGTTACAGCCATATATTTCATTGCCAAGTCTTGAACCCAGGACCCTGTGCAAAACAATCAGAACAACATACCACTATGCCAAATCAGCTGTTTTGTGAAAGACAGGAAGACTGACTTAAATGGCTACAATTTAGTGAATTCAGTTCTCACCGTAGTTGTCAACCTCTTAGCACAAAACACCTGAACAAAGCCAGTAATGGGGGAATGCAACCCCCAAACATATTTAATTCATTCAGTTCTCACCATAGCTCTCAACCTCTTAGCTAAAAAAAACTGGACAAAGCCAGTAATGGGGTAAGACAGCCCCCAAGCATATTCAGTGAATTTAGTTCATACCATAGCTCTCAACTTTAGCACAAAAAATCTGGATGAAGCCAATAATGGGGGAATACAGTCCCAAAAATAAGGACACGTTTCAAATATCCATCTTATAAACTTAGACAATTGCTAGAATAAAAGGTTTTGTGTTACCATGTACTTTCTGAATAATATGAAATCTGAAAGTCAAATGCTTGTCATTTTTTATTTATTTAAAATTTGTTAACCAGGAAAGTCTGCCAATTTTCAGTAGAGGCCCAGGGAGAATCACTCCAGACACATGTCTTTGTAAGATGGGAGGACATCAGAGCAAACCCACACAAACACAGGGAGGACATGCAGACTCCACACAGAAGGCACCCCAGCCAAGAATCAAACCAGATAACCTGTAGTTGATAGGCAGCAATGCTACCACTGCAGTACTGCACTACTGACTGTGTAAGGACACAAAAATGCAGAAACCACAGATTTTATGAGGAATAGAACAGAACAAATATGAGGCAAAAATCTGCAATTTTTTTTACAAATGGTGGTGGGTAGGGAATTCAGGCTCTTGCCACCTATGCCCAAGGTACAGGGTTCAAGCCTGTGGTATTCTCTACCCACCACCATATAGCAACTGGGGCATTTCACACACACAAACACACACACACACACACACACACACACACACACACACACACACACACACACACACACACACACACACACACACACACACACCCTGAGCCCAAATACAGTTCCATACCTTAAAGTCTGTGAGACAGAGAAACCTTCCTGCAGTTCCACATGTCTGTAAAATGACAAGTCCTTCCCCTAATGTCTGTAACATCCAAAAGGCTGCACCAAGAGAGCAAGTCCTTCCCACGAGACAGAGAAGCCTTCCTGCAGTTCCACACATCTGTAAAATGACAGCATGTCCTTCCCCTAATGTCTGTAACATCCAAAAGCCCATACCGAGAGAGCAAGTCCTTCCTGGGAGAGCAGAACAAGCTGGGTGATGCCCAGACTGAGGATGTTGTAGTCTAATCCCCTTCCAGTCTATTCAGTTGTAACTGCATAGACCTCTGGGATATTGCTGCTCAATGCTGTCTTCCTAATCCGGACTGCTGGTGAGACAGTCTGGATTCTGTGCGCATGCTCCAAACTGGTTCACCAGCAGTCCAGATATCGGGAAATGCGGCAAGTGTGCATGCGCGATGTTCCGTGACTCGCACTTGTTTTTATTTTTTTCATTTCTTTTTGTTTTACTGCTGGGGGGGCTGCAGTCCTGAAGCCCAATAGCAAGAGCCACCCCAGGAGTTTCTTCTGATGAACATAGAGGTATTTTCAGAATAACCAAGGAGAACACCCCTTAGTAAGAACCAGTATTAGGGAAGATGGTCAACCTAAGTTTCTACAGGGCACCAGAAGTACAAAAACAAGCTGGGGAAGAAGAGCTAAAAAAATATTAAGAACTTATGGGTTACTGAAGAGCCACAGTGACTTGAATTGCCCCATTACCTTTGCTCAATGGATGGATGACACAGTAGAGTACTACAATGATTTCAAGAAATGTAGTAATATTTCTAAATTTGACACCTATCCTGTGTCTAGGGTGGATGAGCAGGTGGAAATGTTGGGGAAGACAAGGCTCTTAACCACCATGAACTGACAAAGAGGTACTGGAAGATCCTATTAACAAATGAAGGTAAAAGGTTAACTTTCTCCATGGCTAATGGGTTGTTTCATTTTACGGTTTTACAATTTGTTCCCATGGAACTACATCATGTAGCAAAGGCAGATGGACAGAGTGCCAAATCCTCATCAGATGTAAACTGAAGCCAACAAAAATGATATTGTCATCCATTCACAAGGTTAGGTTTTCCATCTATACAAGGTAGAACTAATGCTTAGTTCATTGAAGCAAGCAAGCAGTGCTTACTGTTAACACCATTAGTTGTGAAATAAAGATCACTGAGAGGAGATAGTTGATGATAGCAAGAGGTCTAATAAAGCATTGAAAGGAAAACATCGACATTTATGAACTGGCACATTTGCTAGGGTCTATATCAGTTAGTTGAACAAACTAATTCACTGAATATCTATTCGTAGACCCTTTTTCTTCAAAGCTACACTTCAGCAGACAGACTTTTCCATGAAACCTTTCCAAGGGATAACCAATGGTAGGCCAACCTACTGACGTAAAAATTCATAAAACTTAAAACCTACCCCAGTGGGGGGCTATTCCCCCACACCCCCTAACTAAATATACTAACTCAGAGATTGCACTACAGTGGTGAAAAGGGCAAATTCCAGATGGTGGCCTACCATTAGTTATCCCTGGGAAAAGTTTCACTGAACAGTCCATTCACTAAAGTGTAACTTTGACAAACACGGGTTGATGAATAGGTATTCTATAGTTTGCCTGTGCAGCATGATCCATTACCAGTCTCACCAAGAGAAGGCTGCTAGAGCAGGTCAACTAGACCTAGTGGCCAAGGAAGATTTTCAAAACTTCAGAAATGTATCTGTTCAGAGCTGATCCTGATTTCTCCTGACTTCTCTGCTGACAAAGAAAATAGGCAATGGTAAACATATAGTATTTAACCTTAGTAATCAGTTCAGTAGCACATAAGTTATATACTCCATGACTGACAACGAGAGTGTTTGGCCATCGATGGGCTTTCAGCTCCTAGGAGTACCATCTGATGAGCAGGGAGTTCACCATTGTCACAGATGACCACCCATCACTGGTTTCATCAAAACACTAATGTCCCGCTCACCAAGCTAAACAAAGAGAAGGTTACTGTCAGCTGCCTGTCAGGTGCCAGGATCTGCCACATAACCCACGTACTCAAGTCACTCCACAACAAGCACAAATATGACTCTGTCATTGCACATGTTGGTGTGAATGACCTGAGACTTACCTCCCTGGACTATATGAAAAGAGACATGGAGGAGCTCTCCGATCTTGTAGCCCAGGCAGGTACGTCCCTAGCCATGAGTAGCATCCTGCCATTGCCAAGAATGATACCGCAGTACAAGGACAAAATGATTTACTTCAACAATTGGCTAAGCTTCTGGTGTCATTCTAAGGGGATCCAGCATTTGTCTGCCTGGGACGACATGGTCGACAGACCAGGATGCTTTGCCAGAGATGGCCTGCACCTGTCACCCCTGGGATTCTGGATACTGGCTAAGGGTCTTGCTGCCCCTATAGTGCCTGTTTTAGGCAAGGTTCAAATGACAAATTCACCATCATAAGAGGAACAGGCAAGAACAAGCTGAGGGTAATGCTACTCAATGCTAGAAGTCTAAATCCCAAAAAGCCCTCACTCGAGGCACTCCTTAAAATGGAGAACATCAGTACCTGTGCAGTGACTGAGACCTGGTTCAAGGCTCTAGAGAGGACCCCTGCATTACCAGGCTATAATTCATACCACACTTTTCGGCCATCTAACCTGGACCAGAACATCAAAGGTGGAGGTGTGTCCATATTCATTAAAGATATCCACACCTCCAGGCTAGTTGTGCAGCATAATGCATCTGAGGTTATCCAAGTGCAACTAACTCTGAGCAAAACTGCAATCCAAATTTTAGCTTTCTACAGATCCCCCACCATGCCCCAGGATTCCCACTCCTCATTTCTTGATATACTGAAAAATATTAGGGTTCAACCAAACACCCTAATAATGGGCAATTTCAACTACCCCAGCAGTAACTGGGAAAACTGCTCAAGTACCAACTCCTTCACTCAACACTTTCTGGAATTCATAAATTCCAATGCCCTGGATCAACTTATCCAAACCCCCACCAGGGGCAACAATATCCTAGACATTGTCATTACCAACATGAGTGACTGGTGTTCCACACCTGAAGTCACCTCTCGTTGGTCAGATCCAACCATAAGCTCATCACCCTAGATATCTGCATCCCGCCTCCACCTACCATTAAGGAAACCATGGTAAAAAATTTCTCCAAAGCCAACTTCATGCTTCTTAAGACAGAAGTGGTGAACTTTGTGACACCCATGCAGATCGACAATACAGTTACAAGTGCTGAATCCTACACAAATGCACTCTATAAGCACTTACACGAGTGCATGGATCGTGTTATCCCAAACAGAACCAAGAGTCAATCCTCCAAAAAAGGAACCCAATCTGGTGGTCCCCTGCCATAAACAAACTCTACAACAGAAGGAAGAAACTGTTGCAAAAGAAAGTAAAATCTCATGAGTGGAGGAGCTCCCTGGTCAGCCTCAGTAAGAAGATGAGATCCCTTATGAGATCCTCCAAAGGTAGCTACGAAAACAAAATCACCACTGATTCTAAGGGCATCCATAAAGCATTCTATAGCTATGTCAAGAATCTCAATGGCAGCACCCAGAGCTGCTCTGAGTTACAGTACAATGGCACGAAAATTGCAGAACTCACTGATATTGCCAACATCCTGGCAGATAGGTTCAGTGCTAACTTTACCCCTCCCCCCTCACACCCTAAAGGGCCCATATCTATACAGGAACAATGCAGAGTCCCTGTAATCACATCTATGCAGGTAAAAGCTGCACTCTCTAAAACCAAAAACACAGCATCCATGGGACTGGACAATATCCCAGGCTGCATTTTACATGAACTTCAAAACGAACTGGCTCCCCACCTAAGCACCATGTTCAATCATAGTCTCACATCAGGCTTTGTGCCCACTGAATGGCAATCACATCACCACAATAGTCGGGAAATCCATGTATGTGGCACACCTCATCACAAAAGGGTTATCATCCAGGAAAAAAGATGTCATTGTTCCCCTCTAATCGGCACTTATTAGACCCATTATAGAATACAATGCCCCTTTTGGAATGTACCTCACAGGACATCTGCAGCAGCTGGAAAGGCTACAGAAGTACCTTACAAAGTGGATTACTGGCCTCAAACAGATGCCCTACAATGACCATCTCAAAAAACTCCAGCTTTAGTCTGTAGCATATTGCCTACTCCGAGGAGATCTCTGCCTAACATATAAAGCTATGTTAAACCCAGAGCTGTTGGACATGCTACACCTAAAGAAATCCCAATCCCTCTGAGCTACATGCTCTAGGGACCTAAACCTTGTCACCACAATAAAGAGGACATGCTGGAGGGATAGAGTGCTGTCCCAGATACTTCCTATACTCTGGAACAAGCTACCCATCTATGTCAAGCAAAGTTCTTCATTAGCACTCTTCAAAAAAAATCGTGATGATTGGATGGGAAATAGGAAATACACCTCGGGGATCACTTCTGTGGCTCTGTTCAACAGGGGCACAGGAAATTAACTTTCTTGAGTGGCGTAAGCCAGGTACCTACCTATAAACCTATGAACAAAAAAAACAAATAAATAAATAAATAACAAAATATACATGTGATCCCCATGATACAACATTTCCATTTCTTGGTTTAGCATCATTCTGGTGTTATCCTTTACAATGCAGATGGCCTGTCCAGCAGCCAGAGACCTTTTAGCTTGATTGAAGATGATGGGTTCAAGAAGTTCTGATGCTGAGGAAGTCTCTAATAAATGTGAGATGAGAGTACTCAAATTTATTCACATCCAGTCTTTGAAGCCTTTTTATTATTTGTATTTTTATACACTTGCTATGGGTTGCTATTAGTTTTTTTTTGTTTCTAAGTACATAAACATACATGGATGATGCCTATCATTAAATATAGAATAATGTTTGATATGATGGGAATTATGGAAATAGCAGTCTGCTGAAGGAGTTGTGAGGTCTAATGCCATAGATAAAGGGCATCTTCACCCTGGAAGGTTCAATACTTTCCTTAAATTGCCACCCAATACAGCATTAATATGCATAGAAAAATCACCAGTGTCTGTTTGTTGATATTGTGTTTGTCTGTGCTGCTATATTTCTGTGTGTGTGCGTGCGTGTGTGTGTGTGTGTGTGTGTGTGTGTGTGTGTGTGTGTGTGTGTGTGTGTCTTTTTGCATGATTATGCTTGTTTTCATAAAAAATTGTCCCTTTTACATGCTATGATTGTGCTTTGTTATGTTAATGATTACACCATTTCTGTCAAGTATTAAGTGCATGGTGGTTAATTACATTAAACATTAATAATGAAACAAAGACTGATATGTTTTATTTTTAAGCAAGCATGCTCATGTGGAATACAAATTATTGTATCGTTTACTTTATAATACATGTTTGATATTATTGATATGTTTACATGATACATCTGGCTTCTCTTGCTTTTCTTGTTTCGCTGGGTAAAAAAGAAAGAATGATGGTTTTAAGCACGTTTAATGGTTTTACTTGTTTTCTTTCTCCTAGTATGCATTTAGCTTGACTTTTGTTATGAGTTGCTTGTTGCTTGCTTTAAATGTAATAAAATGATTTATACTGAACAAATAAGGCAAAAAAGCAGATTTGTTTGTTAACTTCAAAGTATTTTCTCATTTTTTCAATACTTTTTTATGAGGCTCAAAGCAACAGGTAATGTTGTATGTTTCTGCTCTTAGTTGTTTTTTATTGATTTACTCATATTTTTGGAGTGGAGTTTTGTGATTGTTAGTTTTTTTCTGACTTTTGAAAAGAGTGGTCATCTATTTTATGACGCTTCTCTGTTAATGGCCCATTGATACTTTACTGCAATTTGTCCTTTCTGGAAGTAACTTTTTACAGAGCAATGTCTCCATCCCCTTCAAGTTACTCATACCACACTAAAATGGTATTTGACAAACTTTATTAAAACTTATTTAATCACAACATTATTCAACAAAGTTCTTAGATTTATTAATTACAACATGAACATCCATTTAACAATTCCCAGGGCAGCATATCCTGCTCAGCCTGCCCAGAAATAAGCAGCAATGACTCAACTGCTCGCTTACTGTTACTTATCAAAGAAGCGCAACACCATTCACTTCCATCCTCAACCGAACTCTTTGAATCCAATGCTGAGCACCAGAGGGGCAACAGAAGAGGGACAACCCTGGCCATGAAACAGGTTGTTCCCCCTTACTTACTGCAACACTTTCACCAAACCTTCCAATAACAAAGTCAGGTGTACATTAAATAAATCCAATCCAAACTCACTCATGTACACTCCATCTTCCCCAACCAAACTGCGTCCCTGTCATCAAAGTCTCTGTGCTCTATTATATGAATACCCAAATTTTCCAAATGCCTTGACAACCTAACATTAACAAACCGATGGCCTGCTCTACTCCCATAAAACTGCTGGCATTCTTCCAAAACAAATGGGGTACTATTTCCGACCGCACAATACTCATGCCCAGAAATGTCCTCGTTAAAGTAGCTAAGTCCTCCAATATCATATAGACCAACTGCCATTTACATTTACTCCCAAATCATTACATGCCAAATTAACCACTAAAACTCACAGAATCCCAATCTGTGAGTGTATGTCCTCAAACTTCTGCATGAGTTAATGCCATCTGAGGCCTCTGATAGCATGCTATAGGACTATCCACCTGAACCTATGTAAACCCAACTTCCTGCCATCAGGCCTAAATGTAGCCTGCTTTACCACCCAATGAATATAGGAATGACCCAGAATGACAACATCTTTTCCTAAAAAAAAAAAAAAAAAAAAAAAAAAAAATATATATATATATATATATATATATATATATATATATATATTAAAATTAGCAAATTGGCCAATTATCTAATATAAGACAAAAATACATTTGAAGATCAATAATTTACTCTCTTAGTAGCCTCCACTGACCTACCTTCTCTCACCAAATCAGAAGTCCTTCCAATGCGAAATTAATGATTTCCAGTTATCATCTTACCCTTTTTCAATCAAAATATCAAGTCCTGTGGAGTCCCAGAATGAATCTGCCATAACCTCCTTGCCCACCCACCATACACAATAACTCATGTCTGTCCTTCAAGAGAACAATCTGCCCACCCCTCCCCATCTGGTCTGTCTTAGATCTATGCAACCATATCTCTACTGATGCGGAAAATACAGTCATATCTTGCCAAACCCTAAACTCTCCATGATACAACATAGAAACAACATCACCCACAAATTATAATCTGCTGAAGCAGCATTCACTAACTCTAAAACCGGCAACAAAACCTTAAGGCTTGTGTTGTCATCAGCCATTGCTTGTCTACCCTACCACCAGCAACTCTATCCCAGCCCTTCAACATAAGTGCTATTGTCAAAGACTTCATCATATCCTGCAACCCTGCCACCCATGCAAATATACTAGTAGCATTCAAATCCACCTTAACCAACTGTACAGCCTTACCTTGCACCCAAGCCTGAGCTAAATATTGCAATAACAATTTCTCTGACCAAACTGCCTCTTCCTCAGGCAACTGCAAAACAAATTTATCAAAATCATGTAAAGACCTACCACACACCTTCCTTGTAGAAACTGCCAAAGACAGCTGCACCACCTGGAACATTACTTCAGTTCAATCTGCCACACCTCATCTGGCAACCAGACTGGTTTGTCCTCTGCCTCTGGGGCTTACTGAAAAAACCTGGAAAACTGAAAATGAGACAAATTGTCAACAGTCCTGTTCCTAACACCTGCAAAAGACAAGTTTATCAAATAATTCTGCAAAAACAATTTACGTAATACTAGCAAAAACAATCTAGATTTTGCTGTCTTTGACTGTAAAATCTACACCACTGCAATATCGTCTGAATGAAAAATTAACTTCTTACCATGCAATGCTCTGGTCACACCTCAGACACCGCCCAATTAGGAATCAATTCCAAAAAAGCCACATCTTTCTTCCATTTATTCTTCCAGTCATCAAGTCATCAAGGTACAAACCATTCAGCTCTAAAAAAAGCTCCTTTCCCAATGCATCCCTGCAACTTATGTAAAAAATTGCAACTCCCATTGACCAACCCAATCCGATTAAATGCCATTAAAGTGATCCAAAAGGACAAGCACAACATTAAATCAGCACAAACCAGCTTACCAACCCTCAACCAATGATGTTTGCTTCTCCTGCCTTTCAACAAAAAAATCCATAGACCTACAAAATTGAATGAATTGCCTGGCAAGCAAAATCATTAGCCCTAAAAGTTACATAATGCCCCTAATCTGCACCTTATCCTTGCCCGTTACCCAAGCAATCTTTTCCTTTAAGTGCTCTATCTTCTTGAGTGGTAAACATAACAAGCCTCATCCCACATCTACTAACAATCCCAAAAAGTACAATGCCTTGGCAGGGCCTTCCAACATCCGTGTAGCCACTGGAACAAACAGGTGCTCGCACATTGCAAAAATGCCCACATACCCTCCATTGTTCCTTCAAACCCTTCATCTACCAATAAGAAATCATCCAAATAATGCACCACCTCTGAATGCCCATACGTTGCTGCTAGATCCAATGGAGTGCGGTGATAAACTTCTCAAAAGTGGCAAAAGCTACTGAACACCCCAGAAGCATGGACATGCCAAAGTAAAACTTGTTCTCAAGCATCATGCCCAATTATGGCCACTCTCCCACCCGTACTGGTAGTAACTGAAAAGTAGATTCAATATCCACCTTTACCAACTATGGATCTGTAAACCCCAGAATGAGCTGCACCATGTCGCCCAATGAAGCATACCGAACTTTTGCATCTTCTACAGAAATTAAATCATTGACTGAGTTCCCTTCAGGATAAGAGAAATGGTGAATCAACCAAAATTAACTAGGTGACTTCTTAGGGACCAAATCAAATGGTGACACCCTAAAACTGTCAAAGGGAGGACAATCAAACAGGCCCTGTAACCGGCCCACAGCCCATTCCTTCTCCAGCAAATCTTTTAAATCTCCTTCTTCCCCTGCACTGAACACATATTCTTACAGATTGAGCCCTCACCCTTAAGCACTGATTTAATAAAAAAATCCTACAGAAAATATTTAATTAATTCCTCCACCACTGCTGAATCAGAAAATTGCCTGAACATGAACCGCAATGCCTGCACCATAATGAGTAAACACATCAGTCGGTCTTCCCCTCTGTCTCCAAAAATACACTCCTTTCCTATGTCCTCAAAAACTACCTCACTCCCAATTGCCTTGAAATCCCTGGAGTACAGGAAATAACACTCCTACTTCAGTTGGAAATGAGCCCAGATTAATCACATTCCCTTCCAGATGGCCACAGTGAACAGCTGGATGTACACCCGCACACTTTGAGCAAGTGTAAAAAATTACAGGCACACATTTCATGGATAAATTTCTGTTAGAACTACCAAGTGTGTCATTATTCTTTTCTGAAATAGCCTTCATGTTTTTACAATGCTTGCATACAAATTTCAGATGCTCCCCTAACTGGTTAAGGAACTCAATGGTTTCTAGTACAGTTCTCCAGTGGCAATCAATAACATTTTAAGAGAAAAAAAACATTTTTGTTAAACTGAATAACAAAAACCTGTGATGAATCGGTTGTCACATTACTCATGTTGTTAACCAAAATATTTAAGGAAAACAACAATGTCCCATAAGTAGTATAGCTAGTCCCACTGATCCATTTTATCAGGTCTTCCAATAGATTCAGATGATATCCATGATCTTTAAACAAACCGCAAATTTGACAGCCTCCTGATTGAAAATGTGGTCCTTAGAAACTAATCTACTTAGTCTAACAAGCTGACCCTAGACCAAATTCTTTTTGAAAATGTGGTCCTAAGAAACTAATCTACTTAGTCTAAAAAGCCGACCCTAAACCAAATTCTTTTTTTTTTTTTTGCCAAAAGGGATGTTGACTGCCAAAATGCAAATAGGAATTGGAAAGTGTCCTTTCTGTAAATATTGGACTTGTATCTACCAAGCATCAGGTTTTCGTAAACAATAATATCTAAAAGGTTAATAGAACTGTCATTGCATTGACATGTAAAACTCAAGAAACTAGTAGAATGGTTTAAAAAATCAGCAAAATGTCCCAACTTGTTGATAGTGCTCTTCCATATAATATATATGTCATCCAGGTACCTCAAGTATGTCATAACCTTAGAAAAAGGGTGCAATTAAAAAGTTTTGTACTTTTACAATACCAAAGAAATATATTGTCAAAAACAGGGGCTAAAGTTGCTCCCATTGCAACACCTCTCTGCTGTTTAAAAAAATTCCCCCTCATAGTAAACACATTTTTTCTTAAAAACACTCCAAACCTTCATCGTGGGGAATAACTGAAAACAAAGCAAATGGGTAAACAAGGTTTTTTTAAATGGTGTTTCCATTAAACTGTTGTATCCTCAGCTGTGGTTGTTTGTTGACATCCTTTGGTTTATGTGACTCCAACCTTTGCCTATGTGCCATTTCTTTGTGCTGCAACAGGGAAAAACCACCACAACTACTGTGACTGAACTAATGAATGGCTGTCCAATCCCCCAAAACATCAAGAAGTGAACTATGAGCCAACAGAAATCCAGCCAGAGTAACCAATGACTAAGACAAGCCAATCAGCAAAAAGGCTATCAAAATCAATAAGCACTCACATCACCAGGTATCTCAAAGCCCACTCCAACCAAAGGCATGAAACCCTTCATCCATAGAAAGAAAAAAACTTTATACAACCATCACCCATGTCTTCCCTACTTGCTGCTATTAACCCAAGCCCTACCTAGCCACGAAGTACGTACTGGTCATCCAGGACATAACCTACAGTAGCAATTGCATCAAGTTAATGCATACATCTGACTTTCCAACTCAGCTACACTCACATAAAACCAATTAGCTCCTCTTTACACTTACCTCATTTCCTCCACAGCATTCATCCATCCAGACTTAACCCTACCTTACCCACTATTCTACTTAAACTCTTCCCACTTTCTACTCAACCCTAACATCTTCCACCACCAAATATTTAGACTCCCTCTACCCACCTTTCCTCTAACCACTAACCACTTAAAGTGTCTCTGGACAAATTGCTTTGCTCCCAAATCTCATCTATGAGGAAATAACAGCTATGTTATTGCTTTAATGTGACTATTCAGATTTTAATGCTAGCCTATCCATTTTCCAAAGTGCTATATAGAAGGTAAAGACAGAATGAGCAGGGATATAAAATAAAGCTCCATCACGAGTTGTATACATAAACTTTTATGCAAGAATTTAGGATATGTTTAGCTACACTGGTTGCTAAAATAATTCCCAAGTATAATGTCATATTCAAATGGCATTTTAGTAGGCATATGAACGAAGAGATTGAGGGAATAATGCTTTATCTTAATAAGAAATTAAAAGATGTTTGGCTTTCAAGCTAATATGGTAAAGCCCAGAGATTTTGAGATAATACATCGGAATCTGATTTCATATTCTGAGGAAGAACCAGAATGTTAGAGATGAGATTTACAGTCAAGAATGTTAAAATAATACTTAAAAAACTGACATAAAATTAACATACTTTTAAAAGAATAAAGCTACTGGAAGCTTTGGAGTATAAGATGCTGATAATTATAGATTAAAATGTAAAAATAAATGTAAAGTTGCAATCAGTGAAACAAATCTAGAAGAAAGTTTATGTACTAAGACTATATATGCCATCTAATTTTTTGAATATGATTTCTTATTACTGCAAGGAATTGTAACTAATATGGAAGCTTTTTTTGCTTTATGATTTGTTTTAAACATTTTGCTTACTGTGACAGAGCCCTGATCACACTAATCACAGAATGATTTGGGAAACTTAGCTTAATCCAGTCAATTATAATGTCTCTGTGAATAAGTAATAGATATAATGGAGCGATGAATGGAGGTGATGACAAACTATCTTATTTCAAATATTAGTCAGTTTGAGGCATCTAACAGAGATGATGAAAATACAATTAGACTAAAAAAAATCGAAATCATATATGGTGTAGTACTACTGCAAAATGGTTCAATAAAGATTTATTATAAATCAGTACTTGGGTTAAAGAAATTGGGAATTACTAATAAAAATTTAATGAAAGGTAATTAATAGTTAAACCAGTTTATCAGGAGTGAACAAGTAAACTATATGCTACTACAGAAAGAGAAGAAGTTAGGATTCAAAACACATTAGACATATTGAAGGAAAAATCTTTCCCTAGAACTCAATGGCAGAATGGTTGGTTTGCTCTTTTATAGAAGCCAGCAGTTTGGAATTAGATGAAGCAGAAGGGGAGGAAAGAAAAATTTGTTTCAGAGATAATTGTCACAAAGTGGAAAATTTAAAAGGATATTTTATAATGACGTTTTTCAGTGCAAAGATTTCTTTCTAGAGCTAGGTGTGGTATAGCTGCACAAATAAACCTTGACTCTGTTAGATGCCTCTCTCTTATCTAAGAAAGCAAAATATTTTAAGAATGTGTTATGCTAGCACTGATTGTATTTATATTTTTGGTTATTATGTGTTATTCATTTGTCATGCATATACAGTATCTACCAGGTGCAGTCAGGGAAAATATAAATATTTTCTGTAGTTCTTAAAGACAGATACCCGAAGCTTCATCCAAATGGATTTGGGGAAGAAACAGAATCAGAGTGGGCTACAGGTTAATTGACAAAAAAGTAAAGAATACAAGTTACTATTCAAAAATACCTATTTATCTCTCTCTCTCCCTATATAAATATATATATATGTATTATATATATATATATATATATATATGTGTGTGTGTGTGTGTGTGTGTGTGTGTGTGTGTGTGTGTGTGTGTATGCACATATGCATATGTATGACAAGGCATAGAAAGTACAAAAATGTTAAAGGACATTGATAGAGAAGGTTTTAGTGTGACATTGAATACATCTAAGGGAATTAAGATGGGCATTAGGAAACTAAATGCAAAATATTTGAACTTGTTATCCTGGACACAATGAAAGTAATATATATATATATATATATATATATATATATATATATATATATATATATATATATATATATATATAGATATACATATATATATATATATATATATATATATATATATATATATATATATACATATTATCTAGTTGCACTGTGAATATCTTTGAAAGTATCTAAGTAATATAAAATACCCCTTTAATTGATCCTTAACATGCATCTAAGCCACCAACAGTTAAGGCAGCCTGGACCTCAGTTTAATGTTTCATTTCAAAGAAAGCTATCTCTGGAGTACAGTACCCCACTCAGTCCTGCCCATTCCTAAATTACAGTGTCAGGACTGGCGCATATATCCAGAAAAATGGTGTGGGGAACTCACAGCTTTTAAATTTTTCTGCCATCAAATGTCTGTGTGTAACTTGCTGAACCACTGACGCTGATGGTTTTCTATCAAAATAGCGATGTTGAGATGTTCGCAGATGAAAATCCAAAACACAGTTGTTCGAATGTTCATCTGTATGAACATCTCAATGTTCGAATGTTTATATTAGTGAATGAACTGTGGATTCGCTAATACAAATTTGAAGAAATGTATAGAGATCGCGGTACAGTGCAGATTGAGAAATTCATCCCTTACCTCACTGTAGTGCGATCTCGGAGTTGGAATATATAGTTAGCAGGAGTGTGAGGGACCTATAAGAGATTTGTTTACTTTAGCTCCTATGCTGACATCACATGATGTGTTCAGAAACAATGTCAAATCTGCTGACTTTGATCAGCGGATTGGACATTGTGTCCTGATCGTTATTTTAATTTTCATGGTTTAATTTCGATATGTTGGATGAAAATTGTTTTGACGTTCGACATATTGATAGTAAACCAATGTTGATATATACATTGAAGGACAGAAAGTGATCAACATGACATAGATGGTAGCTTATCACCTTTGAACCTATAGAATGTGATTTCTTGCACCAGGAGAGACTGAGGTTGTACATGAACAGCACTGGTATCTGACTGCACCAGAAGAATAAGATCTGTATTGAATGAGGTTTGTGTTCTTCAGATGAGACAGTAAATGAAGATCTCTGCTATCGGTCTCTTTGATAATGCTGCCTGCTGTACGTCTGCATGAATTTTTCAGTCAAGAAAATGGGTTTAGAAAAGCAATAAATTTATTTGGATGACTTATGGATGGTTCTGAAGGAACAGTGTGTAAGAAACAGAACCTTTAGTAGCACACAATTTTTTTATAGTTTATAGGCTCTGAGGGATGATTATGGATCAATATTCAACATTTTAGCTTGATCATTGGTTTGCTGAGTAATTATTTTACAATTATTTCTGGCAGTTATCTGTAAGTTAGAAGAGTTTGAACAGAAATGTATTCATAGCTATATATATATATATATATATATATATATATATATATAGTTTTTTTTTATCTATGTGCATAACATTTGTTAATGTATTTGACACTAGGGTTCTCATGATTTAAAGCAGATGAATCTTACTGTCATTTTAATAAACTTACCTTAGTTCATTCAGACATAACCAAATATTTCCATCAAAACAAAAACATAATGAGTCTCACATCTGATAAGGTGAATAATGGAGTCATTGTAATATATCAAACTTCATTTTTGAGGTTTATTGCCAAATTAATAATGCTGAATATTGCAGAAAGTTTTAAACAAGATTCTGCTTTTCAAATGAAACTTTTGATTACTGAGGAAAGCACTGTGTCAGGAAAGCAATATATGATAATGAAAAGTTATATCTATATTTTTCAGTTTTGATTCTGTCTAAAATTCACAAGGGAATCCATGCTTCCCTAGCACTGACTGCTTCTTCTTAAGTCTGCCTAGCTGGCTGTCTTGTTACATATTTGAAAGGCATAGCATGTAGACCAGAATTTACAAACAAGCACTGTACATGCATGTATCATTCAAGCTCAAAGACATCATGCCTGAGATGCTGCAAGGCTAATAATATATATATTAGGTATTTAATAATGGTCAGATTAAGGGATAGCATCATTTAAGCGAAGTGTAGTGACAATAGGAAAAGCAGTGCAACAGCACTATAAGAAAGCACGTGACAATTGTAGCAGTAAATCACAACAAAAGCAGGCCAGTGCACTCAAGTCAGTGCACACTCACACAAGCAATGTCACACCTCATACCTGTATGTCATGCATAACCAGAATAAAAAATATAACAGAGGCCATCAGTTAGATTGCTGCGGGTGTGAACAGCAAAGTGTTTGTCCTGTTTGCCTTATAAATGTGGACAAGAATGGGATAGAAAGGAGAGTACATCAAGCAGAAGGAACCATGACATGTCATGGCTGGGATAGATGTGGCAGGGACAGACAAACATGGAACATGGGCTCAGGCAGACAATGATGGTATGCACATGAAAGGTGGTTGGACAGCATTCAGACACAGGCATATAGATACTAAACAAATAATAGTGCTGCACATCTGGGACAGGTCCCATCTGTGAATCCAGATGTTGAACAAATAGTAGTGCTGCACATCTGAGACAGTGCTCATCCATGAATCCAGATGCTGAACAAATAGTACTGCTGTACATTTGGGGCCATGCTCATCTCTAAATCCAGATGCTGCACAAATAGTAGTGCTGCACATGTGGGGTAGTGCTCATCTGTGAATTTAGATACTGAATAAATAGTGCTGCACATCTGGCACAGTGCTCGTCTCTGAATCCAGATGCTGAACAAATAGTACTGCTGTACATTTGGGGCCATGCTCATCTCTGAATCCAGATGCTGCACAAATAGTAGTGCTGCACATGTGGAGTAGTGCTCATCTGTGAATTCAGATGCTGAATAAAGTAGTGCTGCACACCTGGGGCAGTGTCCATCTGTGAGTCTTAGCACTAGAGTTGTTACAGTTGTTTATCTCTAAATCCTAGCATAAGTGCTGTTTGGTTGTTTAGTTTTGAGCCATGGTCATTGCTAAAAAAGTATGCATACCCCACCAGCCATTAAGTAAATAGAATTAAAACAAAAATGAAATCTTTCTCTGAGTATGTACCTCTTTATTTGCTAATTTATTAAAATCTATAGTTTAGGCAATAATGCAGGAAATGTGCAGTCATCAAAAATGCAATATTGTGACATTCAGTTCTCAGTGTTGCCAAAAGGACTGTGAAAATAGAAGTTATTTACGAAATATTGGTTTTCCTTTTTTATTTTGAAGAGGCGGTTTTCATTCTGTATACATTTTAATTAACTTGACAATCTTTGAGTTTCAAGGGAAATTTAGCTCTGAACATCAATGTTACTGAGAAATTGATAATTAGTAGTTGTTATGGCCTTTTACTAGGACTGCTAGTACATATATATATATATATATATATATATATATATATATATATATATATATATATATATAGGCGACCCCTAACCGGGAAAAGCAGAAAGACACAACAACAACAACAAATATATATATATATATATATATCTATATATATATATATATATATATATATATATATATATATATATAGTTCTCGAATTTCTGTATCTCGAGGCCATAAAGGTGAACGTTCAAAATCCCAAAACCCCAAAACCTCGAAATACAAAATATCGAACATAAACACACCATAAACCACACAACACATACACTATCCTACCCACACTACAAAAAATCAGACAAAAAAAATTCACAAACACAACAACACAAACCAACACACCTACACTACACATAAGCAGGGGGGCATATGCCTCCCACACCCCTGTACTTATATATACTAACTTCAGGATCGCACAAACAGGAAAAGACATCAAACTCACACCCAGACATTCTACAGTCCCTCTCGCAAGCATGCGCGCATACACACACACACATACACACACACACACACACACACACACACACACACACACACACACACACACACACACACACACACACATACATCACACATATACAAACAGCAATACATCCAACACTTACTCATACATTCACCTGCCTACCCTAGCCCACACATACAACTTACAAACACACTCAAATACATTCAAACTCCTACCCAAATCCCTTAAAAAACAGTCACCTTAAATTGCATCCAAATCCACACACGACAGTGTACACCATCCACACAAAGCATCATATATTAAGAAGCGTAAAGCCATAACCGCAAATTTGAGATATTCAAATTCGCGAATATGCACTTTCGCTACTCTAAAAATTTGCCTTTATAGTCTCGGGATACTGAATTTCGAGATTTCAGTATTTTGAGATTATAAAGGGGAACTATACACACACACACACACACACACACACACACATATATATATATATATATATATATATATATATATATATATATATATATATATATATATATAAAGTATATTTATGTATTTGTGTGTGTATATATTCCTATAACTCCATATGTCTGTCTATGGATTCACTTTACAATAGTGAATTTCCGGAACATCGACTTTCATATGGTCGAGACCGTTTGATTGAAGTTTCAGAATCTTGACATTGTAAAATAAATCCTAAAATAAAAAAAATAAAACATTCTCAACATTTATGCAGGGGGGCAAGCCCCCCTGCACCCTCAACACCCCCGCTACTTAAATATACCAACTCTGAGATCACACTACAGCGAGGAAAAGGGAAATCTCCCATTCCGCTCTGTATGCAGATCTCCATTCAGAATGTCAGGATTCTGCAACTTCGATCATATGGTCTCAACCATATGAAATTTGACATTTTGGACATTCGACATTCTGAAGGGGACCTGGGAAGCAAGGGAACGACCAGCCCCGGACTGACTGTGATCTCTCTGTGCTCTTAAGAGAAGTTGCACTTTACTGTATGTAATTGTTATCCTTTCCTCATATATGAGGCTAGCTCTCTGGTGTTAGTGGTGAGGACTGAAGCTCCTTGATTGCTGGGCCAGGGTAAGGGCGACACATTTTTGTACTGATTTTTAAGAATAAGGGTGATGTGCAGAGCTGTAGTAACTACAGAGGGATTAAATTGATCAGTCATAGCATGAAGTTATGGGAAAGAGCAGTGGAAGCTAGTTTAAGAAGGGAGGTGATGATTAGTGATCAGCAGTATGGTTTCACGCCAGGAAAGAGCACTACAGATGCGATGTTTGCTCTGAGAGTGTTGATGGAGAAGTACAGAGAAGGTCAGAAATAGTTGCATTGTGTCTTTGTGGACTTAGAGAAAGGATATGACAGGGTGCCTAGAGAGGAGTTGTGGTATTGTATGAGGAAGTCAGGAGTGTCAGAGAAGTATGTAAGAGTGGTATATTATATGTACGAGGGTAGTGTGACAGTGGTGAGGTCTGCGGTGGGAGTGACAGATGCATTTAAGGTGGAGGTGGAATTACATCAAGGATCAGCTCTGAGCCCTTTCTTATTTGCAATTGTGATGGACAGGTTGACAGATGAGATCAGACAGGAGTCCCCGTGGACTATGATGTTTGTAGATGACATTATGATCTATAGTGAGAATAGGGAACAGGTGGAGGAGACCCTGGAGAGGTGGAGATATGCTCTATAGAGAAGAGGAATGAAGGTCAGCAGGACTAAGACAGAATATATGCGTGTGATTGAGAGGGAGAATAGAGGAATGGTGAGAATGCAGGGAGTAGAGGTGGCAAACGGGGATGAGTTTAAATACTTGGGATCAACAGTTCAGAGTAATGGTGAGTGTGGAAGAGAGGTGAAGAAGAGAGTACAGGCAGGATGGAGTGGGTGGAGAAGAGTGTCAGGAGTGATTTGTGACAGACGAGTACCAGTAAGAGTAAAAGGGAAGGTCTACAAGAGGGTAGTGAGACCAGCTATGTTATATGGGTTGGAGACAATGGCACTGACAAAAAGGCAGGAGTCAGAGCTGGACATGGCAGAGTTAAAGATGTTAAGATTTGTACTGGGTGTGACGAGGGTGGACAGGATTAGGAATAAGTATATTAGCGGGTCAGCCCAGGTTGGAAGGTTTGGGGACAAAGCCATAGAGGCAAGATTACACTGGTTTGGACATGGGCTGAGGAGGGATGCAGAGTCTATTTAGAAAAAAGATGCTAAGGATGAAGCTGCCAGGTAACAGTAAAAGAGGAAGGCCTAAGATAAGATTTATGGATGTGGTAAGAGAAGACATGCAGGTGGTTGGTGTGACAGAACAAGATGCAGAGGACAGAAAGAAATGGAAACAGATTATCCACTGTGGCATCCCCTAATGGGAGCAGCCAAAAGAAGAAGAAGAAGAAAATATTCTGAAGGGAACCCCTGTCTATCTATCTAACTATATTGCACATTTACTTAAAAGTATAAATTGCAATCGTAAATGGTTTACTATTATTTCACTGATGTGACTTCAATCTATTTTCACTAGTGCAAAATGGCAGTTTAGCACTATGAAAAAATGAATGTCACAATGTCGAAACCTGTAACAGTGAATGCAAAACAGCATTCACTGTTGTGAGTTTCGACAGTGTGATGTAGATCACACTATAGTGGGGATCGAGAAATGTACCCTTTCCCTCACTGTAGTGCAATCCCAGAGTTTGTATATATAAGAAGCAGGGGTGGGGGGCAAGCCGATATTTACAGTCACCACACTTCAAGTTTTTTTCTGTTTGTGATTTTATATTTCGTGGTTTCGGTTTGGAATAACTGTGAATCGCCATTGTGCAATTCGGGGAAATAATAATAAACCCTAGTAAACATTCTGAGGTAAAGTCTGAAATTGTCTTCTAAATTTCAGTATATTTTACAATATTTACAAAGATGTAGTATGTGAATACTTTAGGGACAATGGGAAATAATAAATCCAGACATAGCATTCATCTCTGCTTACACAATGTTTCATTCCTTTACTTACAATTATTTCTTATGTTTTTTATTAAGTAAATGATGTTTTTACTGTATATAGGAGACAATACTGTCTATATCTGAGCAGAATATTCCACTCTTCTCTTTCTATCTGTGAATGCTCTTTACTAAATTTAATCACCTATGATGACAGATGTACTTTTATACTGCATTTTATTTACTCTTTATGTACTTTTAGCTTTGTATTTCATTTTTTATTGGCAGGATTCCTGGTGAAAAAAGTTGTATGAGGCAATTATTGTTCAATCTGCCTTTAAACGTTTCTTTGAATAACATAAAGGTGAGTAAGTAGTGATTAGAAGGTTGTTTCAACACCATGTTGTCATTTTATAGAGAGCACTTGAGTTGCATCTGTGAGCCCACAGTGGATGATCACTCAAACTGTTCAATGCTGCATATGAATTTCAGCAAAGCACTAAATGAAATTCACTAAAAAGCAAAACATATTCAAAATTTTTCTTACTATTATTATGGATGAACAAAATAGCTATAATAAATGTGATACTTTTTGTCTAGTGAATGTTATCTTACACATACTAGACATGCATTTTGACTTCAGAACAATGACACCTACAGCATGCTAAATAACCCGGGACCTAGATAAGGCTCTGACACATTCACTCACTAGTCATGTCTTTCTTCATAGAGTGAGCTGACCATTGTACATCAGTCTATCCCCAGCAAGTCAGATACTTATTCCTGCATTTAATAGACAATACCTATTTGATTTTTTTCTGCCAGGATGCAAAGTTGGTTTATTAGACATATACATGGGCTCTTTGAAAATGTCATGTAAAATGTTCAGCTAACCATATCTAATGCCATACCTCCTGGCTATTCATGTACCTTTACTTGCTCACTCTGACAGAAACATTTGCCTGGCAGACATTTCCAACCATGAAATCAAACTATTTGAACAGCAATTATTGATCTTTAAATTTGCAAAAAAGTACCCTCTGTCTTCAGACATTCACACACACATGCACATGCACCATGTGTGCATGAATATGTATATTCTAGGTGAAAAATTAAACTGTATGCGTGTGTGTGTGTGCATGTGTGCATGTGTGCGCACGTGCGTGCGTGCGTGCGTGTGTGTGTGTGTGTGTGTGTGTGTGTGTGTGTGTGTGTGTGTGTATATATATATATATATATATATATATATATATATATATATCTATATATATATATATATATATATATATATATATATATATATATATATATATATATGGGTCTACTTCACTTCACTGAAATCTCATTTCTCTGAAATTCATTTGACTGAGCACACTTGATGGAAGCTCACTTCACTGAAAACTCATTTGATTGAAACTCATTTCGCTGAAAGGTATATGCCCTTTTCCCCACTGTAGTGCGATCTTGGTGTTAGTATATATAGTAATGGTGGTGTGGGAGGCAGAGCCCACCACATTTGGGGTTGTGTGGTGGGCATAACCCCCCACCTATTTTATACATTTTAAACAATATACATGGATACTTACAACTCCAATGAATAACTCTTTTTAGAAGACAATATATACCCAAACTATGTGGTGGGCTACGCCTTCCCCTGCCCAAATGTGGGGTGCTGTGTCCCCCACACCCCCCCTTACTATATATACTAACTCCAGGATAAAAGCACTCTCATTAAACTAAACAAAATTGAATAACTTTATTTAGATAGCCTCCATAAAGATGGTCGAGTGGAAAATGAACAAGGTTGCAACACAATCACAGCTGGGCGAGATGAAGCTCGTAATGGTCACTTCTTCAAAGGACATCATTCCTAGCATTGTTTCTACTTTACTACTGCAAGAGTTAGTATAAGGATGGCACAGTGGTGCAGACGTTGTATTGCCACATCACAGCAAGAGGTTCTTCGGTTTGATTCTTGGCTGGGATGCCTTCTGTGCGGAGTCTGCATGTCCTCTCTGTATTCATGTAGGTTTCCTGTGGGTGCTCTGGTTTACTCCCATGTTACAAAGACATGTGTCGGGAGCATTTCTTTCTTAGTCTCTGCTGAAAATTTTCTTCATTCCAAGTCAGACTTTCCTGGTAAACAAATGCTAAATAAAAAAAAAAAAATATATATATATATATATATATATATATATATATATATATATATATATATATGGGTCTACTACAGTAAACTGACAGTACACAACACCAACAACCACAACACCGACACCACAAGAACGAAACCGCAAAAACACGAAAGTTCACATGCCCAACAAACCACAATCCCGACAGTTAACAAAACAAAAATTTGCTGTTCCACACAACACACACACAACGCAAGCACACCAACAACCTGAAAACCTACACTACACCTTACACACAACTATCTATGCACTAATCTTAACCCAAACCCTAACCCTAAGGTCCGTCACTATCGCACTCTTATCTTACCCGCACCCTAACCCTAACTCACTTAATCCACCCCTAACTCTCAAGTCCCTCACTATCGCACACTTACCTTACCCGCACCCTAACCCTAAGTCCGTCACTTTCACACAGTTACTTACACGCACCCTAACCCTAAATCCCTCACTATCACACACACACCTTACCCGCACCCTAACCCTAAATCCCTCACTATCGCACACTTACCTTACCCGCACCCTAACCCTAAGTCCCTCACTATCGCACACTCACCTTACCCGCACCCTAACTATAAATCCCTCACTATCGCACACTTACCGAGTCACACTCACATGTTTCCCATGTCGGTGTTTTCGCTGTCGGGATTACGAGTTGTCAGTTATCTGCTCCATCGGTCTTCTGGCATCAGTGATGTGATTGTCGATCTTCCGAGCTTTTGGTCTAACGTAGGGGACCCATATATATATATATATATATATATATATATATATATATATATATATATATATATATATATATATACACACACACACACATATGTGTGTGAGCAAGGAGGAGTTGCCTCCTAGGTGGGGTGTGGGGGGCAGATTTTTATTTATTTATTTTTTATTGTAATATACTTATTCCTAATCCTTTGACAAATCCTATCAGAGCTACTCAGAGACACATAGTAAAAGCTTTATTGAACATGTGAGTACTGAGAAAAGCACTCTTGGCTAACATCAAAGACTGAAACAATAGTAATTTTATGAAATCTAATCGTACCTTGAATTAGGAATGGGGTCCATTCCTGTCATTGTATTAGAAACCAAAAAGAACTGGAGATATTAAATTGAGAGAAGCATATGTTTATGTATTCATATCTTCCTACTTCTCTCTCTCTCTCTATATATATATATATATATATATATATACTGTTATTCGAACAGTTTAACCTTATTGGTATTGATATCATGCAATTCAAACAACATGTAAGCTCTTTCTTCATTTAAACAGAAGAAACTATTCTCTCAACTTCAGTATTCAAATTCTCTCCAGCTTCTTTTTTTTTCATAAAAATGTTTTTCAGTAAAAATATTTATAAGTATATATCATGTGTTTGCATTTCTGCTTTGTCTCTCTAACTTTCTTGTATAACCGATTTTGACCATATTTTTTACTCAAATGTTTGATTCTTTGTAAACTGTTTGTGTTTTTTTTTTGGAACTTTTCTCCTCGGGTTTCCAGTGAAAAATGGGCCACAAGCCCATCTGGACCAACCCAGTTAACAAATGTCAATAAGTAAATAAAAATAAATAAAATGTTTAATGTGCATTATGAATATTTACATATTTTAGTTTCATGCCAAAAAGTAGTATGACTCATAAAACATAATTCTGTGACTCACAAATGAACACATTTTTTGGAAAAAATAAACACCTTTATTACCCATAACTATCTTGAGAATAGTCATCTTTGCAATAACCGCTTGTCTTTCATTCCTGCAATAAATATTAGAAAAATACTAAAGACTTTACCATTTCATAAGAATTGTTATAGTGCAGTGTTTCCTACTTCATTTATGGATTATAAGTACTGAGAAAGAGGTGAAACACTCAAGTATATTAAAATGCGATACACATACATCTCATCTGTCCAACTTTTCACGGAATGTTTGGAGTTTTCCCTTATATTTTTGCTCTATTCCTAATAATGTTTGTGTTTTTTTACTCAAATCATGGAGAATTTGCATCATTAATAATGATAAACATTTAAGTCTGAGAATTCATATAATTCAGAAAATGCATGTAATTGCAAAAGCAGCAAAAGTAATTTTCTAAATTTATAAGAGCAATATTTAAAATGTGTCCCTGATTTTGGAATTTTGTCCCCTCATTATATTTAGCTTTGCCAGAGTTTTTATGATTACAGATTGAGAGGTATGCAATAGAGGTTATTATACACGGTAGTTATACCTAGGTGACTATTTTAATAGTTATATTTCTAAACTACCCCCTGCCAAGAAAAGCAGATAGATTTAACTAAGGAACCATATATCCACTTCTACCTTATTATTTTGTCAAGGCATACTACCTAACTGCACCTCATATACATATGACAGTATTGATTCTTAAATAAATATATACTCAAAACCAGATATCATTTCCCCCCAACCTTCTATACATACTTAATCAGTTCTTACTTAACCTTACCCAGGTTCATGCACTGCACTGTTACACATATATCAACCATCAGTGACAACATCACCCTTAAAACTAGGCCTTCTACATTTAAATACTGCCCTGGGTATCTTACTATGCATTTACCATCCTGCAGCAAGAAAGTCTCAGTCAACACTCAGATAACATGTAGCTAACCTGCTGCATTATAAAACCATTAGTCATAACATTCTCATACCTTGTGTTCCCTTTCTGGTCTTCAGCCTTAACTAACCTGATTCACTTAAGAATGACCTTGTCTATACCCCTCTATGGTTGATCAACATACCAGTTTTAAAAGTAATAGCATATACTTATAGACTTTATAAAGAACTAACCACATAAACTTATTTTGCTCCCATAGTGGTTCAAACAAACCTTGAAACTACTTGCATTGGCATTTATATCAGTGAATCACTCACCAAGAGGTACCTTCCAAGTAAGATACAAGGACTAAAACAAAACAAAAAAAAAAAAAGAGACAAAATGAGGATCTTACTTTCCTTCATTTCAATGGCCTGAATCAAAAATACCACAAGACAAATCCTCTCATCTTCCATTGGTAATTACCAGCTTATACCAGGTAATTCATCCCATAAATCAGTTGAGGAATCCTGTCAGAAAATGAACAGGTGGTTGCACCACTTAAGCAATGTGGCCACCTAATACCTTTCCAAACAGAAGGCAAATACAACCTCTTGACATCAAAGGTACAGACTTCCAGGTCCACATAGCCACTGTGAGAAAAGAGGCATTAAACCTCACTGAAGGCAAGGCACTTCTCTTTTATAACAAAAAAGTTTAACCAATTTGTCTCCTAATCATTCATTAATATAATATTTAGGTCTCCCCTGTGGTGTATTTGGATTTAATATTTAGATCTGTTCAGCTGAGTACCACTGCCAAGGCATCATTTAACCTTTAAAACAGCCAGTCAACATTTCCATTCACCCTCTCCAACGGGAAAAATAAGCAACTCCTGCCTTTTTCTCATTTCTCTTTACTTTCCTTTTAAAAACTTTAGACTTCTTGCCTTTAAAAGTACTTAACCGAAGCAGCGCATATAATTTATCTTACAACTGTATATTGTTTTACCTTAGTTCAAAGTCGTTATTCTATTCATTCTCAGTAGTGCCTTTAGAGCTACTTTTTACTGCATTCAGGTTACTACCATGCCATACTCATATCATGCATACAATACTGACCATTTCTGCAGCTTTCACTAACATATTCATGCTCACTCAAACACAGCATGCAAGGCTGACTGACACTAACATAAAATATTCTGGTCCAGCCTTCCTTTAAATTGTATTAAATTCTCACTACACAATCCTGTTTGGCAGCATACATTGCACATGGGTTCAAACCCCTACCACTCGCCCCTTGAACAGAATGAGTATCATGCTGAAAATCATTAATCACAACAAATAGGTTACTTGGGTTTGTTTTACCCCATTAACCTATTACTACAATTACTGACTACTTTAGTATCTTAACCATATCTATTATTTGTAGTAAGGGTGGCCAGAATGGTGCAGTGGTTAGCACTGGTGCCTCACAGCAAGAGGTTCTCCGGTTCGATTTTCATCTGGGGTGCCTTATGTGCGGAGTCTGCATGTCCTGCCTAAAGTCATGTGGGTTTCCTCCAGGTACTCTGGTTTCCTCACACATTCCAAAGACATGCAGTAGTTGGATTGGAAATGCTAAATTGGCTGTACGTGTGAGTGAGTAGTATGAATGAACTACTGAGGCAGGGCTAGCCACCCGGCAGTGTAAACCTTGGCTCGAGATGAATCTCACTGTTGAAGTCACACTGTGAACCCATATGCAAAAAGGGGTTGGGGATGGACAGATTTTTAGTAAAACCATGCAATGATTGTAGAAATTCTCTGTATTTAGTATCTGTGATTAAACTACAGAAATCTGTCAAAACAGAAATCCACTCATAGTCAATCACTAAAATATTCTTAACCAACATAAAATAATAAAAAATGTATAGTACATGTGTCAAGCTGCATACAAAGCTCATATTCTGATAATAAAGACTCAACTTATCCAGAATGTCATTCGTCAAAGATCTAACTTGGTTATTAATTTTTCAATACTAGAAACAAATCTAGTATAATGACCTTATTTTTTCTATCCTAGTATTTCTTTCTCCATTATCTTCTTTTAAAAGACTGACGTAACTTATATACCTACAAATTTGGTCTTCCTAGATTATTTCTCTAACTTTGCTATTATTATCTCTGTGTTAATTGAATTATGGCAAAGGTAATTTGCTGCATACTTTTAAACTCTAAAATATATAAAATCACAATAGCTAAATGAAATTGCCTGTATTAGCATGACTAATAACTACTGTAATATTTGCTGTTATACTGTACACAGTATTTAAAATTCTGCCTGTTCCACTCCACTAACTTTCATTGCTGCACATATCATTTTCATAAATTGTATCTGTATTTTGTATGTTGAGCTGGTCATCCCTGGATTACACTGAAAGATGTTTTTTTTTTACCCAACTGGATTTCCCATGTTAACAAACAGAATCAAAAAAGTAAATATGTCAGTACTTCAGTCATTTAGTAAATAAACAAACTAACTAAATAAATAACATATTAAGAAATCAGGTTTACTAGAGAAATTTCAAATCCACATTGGTCGAACATTAAGAACTTCGAACCTAAATGTCGGATTCTAACCTTCGCACAGTAAACAAATGCGAACATGAAAACATCATTCGATGTTTTCGACATAGCAGAAAGTGATGTCAGTCACCTTCTGCTATGCATATTAATGTACCGTTGAACTAAACATTCAACTGTATGTTAAATCCAGTATTTTGCAGGGGAGCACCCCCCACACCCCCTGCATATTAAATATACCAACTTTGAGATTGCACTACAGTGAGGAAATGGTCTAATCCCCTGTTCCTCACTGCAGTGTGACCTCACTTCACAGTGTCGGTACATCAATTCTCTTATGGTTGAGTGCACCATGCAATTCGACCATATGAGAACCAGGATTCGATTAACTGAACCTTTCAGACCATGATTTCGAACACACAGTGTTCAACAGCATGACATTCGCACACACCATAGTAAACCAAGAAATCTTCATTTAAGTGATAATACAGTTTAGGTACATTTTTCAACTCTTAATCGAACTATTGGCAGCACCCATATTTAACAACATAATCAATGAGACTTCAATTCAGGAATTGTGTTAAATAATAAATGCACAGATATTACTCCTAGATGTCTCAGTTATCATTGAATATATTTACACAATCATCACAGTCATTAACAAACAGACTTCGGTAAGCATACACATTGGCAGAGGCAGTAGATGCATATAAATTCAACATAAACATAAATGTTAAAATAACATTGTTCAAAGCCATTTCAACAAACTACACACCACTCTAATATAAAGAAAGTTGAGAAATTGTATCATAACAGACTGATCCTACTCCAGTTATATAATTACTTTTAAGTATGAAAAGCTTTATCAGTTCATTTAGTAGCACTATCAATCATTTAAAGAGCTGCACATTGTAACAGTATGGGCCTACGTAAACTACTTAATTTTAAATTTTACTGTTATTCACTTTTAGTCTTCAAACTGTAGAAGGCAGAAACAGATATAAATACACATCATCCCTGGGATTCAGAAAGCCATGAAGTACTGTAAAAACTTGTCTTTTCCAGGATTTTGTAGTGCTTTATACTTCTACAGTTCATAAACTGCTTTACCACTTCAGTGGTAGAAAGGTACCAGCCTGTAACTAAGGCAGTGGTCTAATTAGGGAAGTTGCATGCTAAGTGTGGTAGTTCAGGTGGATGCCTAATACTAATAAGCCATGTGGTTTCCCTAAGAAATACTGCGAGCATCTGAATTATGACATAAAGTGATTCAGAGAATAGCTCTAGCATGCTGTTTGGGCATGAAATGGAAAAAGTATTTGTCTTTTGACAACACACACCTATTCACTTCAGTGGAAAAATGAGGGTTGTTAGCTTGACTGAGTGTGTGTGTGTGTGTGTGTGTGTGTGTGTGTGTGTGTGTGTGTGTGTGTGTGTGTGTGTGTGTGTGTGTGTGTGTTTCTGCTGTTTGCAGCGCCTTTGATGTCTGTGTCTATATGTGAATGGTCGGGATCATGTCTGAGTGTCATGTGTGCGTATGTGTGTGCAAGTGTGTTTGGGGAGAATGGCTGTATTTTATGTGTGTCTCTGTGTACATGTACAGTTGTACATCCGTGTGTGTCTGGGTGTATGTTTGTGTGTATATGTGTGTGTGTGTGTGTGTGTGTGTGTGTGTGTGTGTGTGTGTGTGTGTGTGTGTGTTTGTGTGTGTTTCTGCTGTTTGCAGCGCCTTTGATGTCTGTGTCTATATGTGAATGGTCGGGATCATGTCTGAGTGTCATGTGTGCGTATGTGTGTGCAAGTGTGTTTGGGGAGAATGGCTGTATTTTATGTGTGTCTCTGTGTACATGTACAGTTGTACATTCGTGTGTGTCTGGGTGTATGTTTGTGTGTATATGTGTGTGTGTGTGTGTGTGTGTGTGTGTGTGTGTGTGTGTGTGTGTGTGTGTGTGTGTGTGTGTGTGTGTGTGTGTGTTTGCCACACACATGTTAGAGGGTGACTGTGCCATTATGCTGCACAGGCTGGCAGGGTGAATAACAGCATGATTAGTTCTAACAGAATAGTTTTTGATTAAGACGCATTATAATAATCCATTAATTGAATGGTGCAGATTATAGTAATTATGTTATTGGGTAACAGGGCATTTGTTCCATTAGCGCTGGCAGCAATAGACTTTCTTAATCCTGTGGTATTGTTTTACATTGTCTTCACATGTTTCTTAATAATAGGTTTTATCATTCAGTTACTAAGACAGAAATGGTAGAAGGCAGTAAAAATGCATTAACATCATCAATTGATGCAGTTCTTCTATCATTTGCCTTAACTATTAATAGCAAAAACTGACAGACATCCCTAGCATTTTAGCATTGCTTCTCATATAAAGTAGCAATACCTGGCCAGATACTTTAAGTAAGTTTTAATCATGGTGACATTAAACTCCTTTTGACCAATGAAAGCCAGTTGCAGACTAAATAGGCAGTCTACCAGGTAAATGATGTCCTTGCACTTCCTCTTGGCATGCTTTCTCATATGCTATAACTTACTGAGCATGCACACCCTTTGCCCCGTGCTGCTCAGTCTTGCTAAAGTTGACTTTGCATTTAAAAATACTTTATTACCATTCAGAAAAAAAGTACTTTCCATGTAAGCTACAAAATCAGTATATAGCCATATGTTTGCCTCTTGTACTGTTACAACTTATTCAAAAATGTGTTGCTTTTGTTTTAGACTGGTAGATAAAAGTCATGGTCAAAAATACAGGATGCCTCCCAAAAGATCATTTCTTACCTGCCTGCCATAGCATCTGTTTTTCTCATACTGTGAAACAGACAAAGCAAATATAATCTGTGTTTTGCCATATTTCCTTCAGCCAAGCTCAATGGCAACCTGTAGGCTTGTTTAGTAAATACAGTCCATTTTGGAAAATCAGTTCACACTACCATCTCGGATTTAGTAAAACTCAAACAATCTAAGCTTTCTTCCCCTTACAGTATACTATTCATCTACAACCTTCTTATTTTGTATTTTAAACTCATCCACTGAAGCTCAGTAAAAAGTATATATACATATATGGCCATATATCTCCGAGTTTTATCTCAAACATTCCCAGCATTTTGCTTCAACAGTATCAGCATATCTTCACTAAATTACCATTGTCCACCTCATATGACTCCAGTCTTAGTATAAGTCCTCAAATGACCAGCCCAATTCAAATTCTGTGAAGTCCCTTTAAGGATTGCCTGTAACATATCTTGGAAACAGCATCTTTGCCTTAGCAGTGTGGCTACCACAACTATCCAACCATAAGGCCATTACCAGTGTCTCCCCACAGCTATCCAACCATAAGACCATTACCAGTGTCTCCTAACAGTCCATTTTGTCTATCAATGGTGCTTCTTCTCTAAATTTCTCCTCTTCATCACCAGCATTAGTAGAATTACACCTTCAGGCAAGAGGATTCTTAATTTTACATAAAACAAACTATCTTAGCTGACACGTTGTATAGAATATGTACTCATTAGTCACAACACAAGCAGGGGAAGCAAACATCTAAGCACTGTTCAGTGTTCATAAGAAATTAACAAACTTTGAAAAATGTGTTCCTTAAAAAGCAGCTATAATCTCCGTTCTTTCTTAGTCATCAATTGTAAAGTTAATGAAAGGTGTATTATTTCAGAGCTGTATTCCAATATAGCATCCCAAAATCTCATTTATTCTGTGGAAGAATTGTACTTGTACTTATTAAGTCTGTGTAGATGCAGTTTGGAAAGCAATATTTATCAGATATCACCTTACTTGTATTAGCAGTAGCAATCAGCTTGACTTAACATCAATATTTTATTTCCTTCTCAAATAATTATACAGAGGGGAGTATAAACTTTCTGATCATATATGTTTGTGTGCGTGAGTATGTTTGTGTGTGTGTGCGTGTGTGTGCGTGTGTGTGTGTGTGTGTGTGTGTGTGTGTGTGTGTGTGTGTCTCACATATATGTTGCCTATTTATTAGTCACAGAGCTCAGCATTAATATAAGTGAATCTTGGAACTGATTTAGATCAGGCAAGTTTACTTCTCATGAACATACCATGCATTCCTCTGTGTCTGCTACACTGTCCACCACCAATGAGCAGTCTAACTGTCAGTGGCAGAACAAGGACATCCTCATTATCCTGGCAAAATTACCCATAATTAGTATAAATACAGCTTTAGTTGTCCTGTAAAAATATGTATTTGTCTAGTGGGAGCTACCCCTGTCAATTAACTACCTAACTACCTACCTACCTAACTAGTGATCTAACTAATCATTAAGAGCCTAGACCATCTCAACTTACATCAACCTGGATGACAAATATCTCTAGTCTGTGATCCTAGTTTTAAACTCTAATACCTGTGAAATGACAAAGGGCTGGTTCAGTATCCTATGGCCAGGACAAAATCTTCATTGCTCCTCCTGAAACAGTCATTTGACAATCTTAGGAGCTCTTCTTGAAATTTTCTTTCCAGCTCCCTGTGTTAGGCTTTCTTATAGATAGTGAGGAAGATGATCCCTCTATAAGTGCAACACACTCCTGTCCCCTTTTTTGAAAATGAGGACTAACACAGCAGTTTGCAAATGCACAAATGCTATCCTGTCTTCAACATAACATAAAATTGTGTATTAACTACGGCAGTCCAGCAATATCCATTGCCATCGGTATTTTCCTAAATGGATTTACAGAGAACGAAATACTAAGAAGTTCCTTAAAATTTATTCCTTCTACTTCTTCAGAAATGCCCCAGTTGAGGTCATCATTTCTCCAACCTTACAAATGAAAGCCTAGGCAATATCCCCTCCTGAGTTGCCAGATGGTTTGCTTAAGCCTCTCTGAGGCCTTTCAAACTTACTGGCTATGACCTTATCAAAACTGGTTAACGTGAGCCTTTGCTTTGCAGACAGCTATATATGATGACTTAATGGCAGATTGGCAACCACTTCTGTGCTCTGACCTGGAGATCCAACTACCATTTAGTTAAAGATTTGTATTTTTAACTGGATGGTCTTTCTTACCACAGGTTACAACAGCTGGTCTTAAGTTGCCATCATAACAAGTGCAAGCAACATTTTATCCACATTCCTTCTCACAGTACCAACACTGAGGCTTGAATATGTTCCAGTCAGACTTTGTGTTTCTGACCTCCACCAAGAGTGTGAATGTGTGTGTGCGTGTGTGCGTGTGCATGTGTGTGTGCAGGAGGTGGTATGTACAATATCCACCCAAGTCTTCTGAGTCAACTCAGCACCAAGTGGTGATCAACTGATAGCTCAGCATTTCTCCTGATGCAAGTACCCAGAAGGTATGATATCATGTCTGAAAATATAAATACACAATAGATCAGTGTCCCTTGTCACAAAGTGCTTTCATATATAAAACACTTATGAGCAGCTTTTCATTTAACTATCACATTTATTGAGTACAGTCCATGACCAGTTTGTTTGTTTATCTTTTCCCGGTTAGGGGTCGCCACAGCGGAACTCCGGTCTGCTAATGATTGGCAGTCGATTTTTTTTATTTATGGTGCTGAGTTGACAGCCCGACGCCCAACCTTCAGCGAAGGCACACCCATTCACGCATGTCTTTCGGAGGCCACTCGACCACGGGGAGGACATGCATACACCATACAGAAGGCACTCCAGCCAAGAATCGAACAGAAGAACGTCTTGCTGTGAGGTAACAACGCTATCGCTGTATCACCGTGGATACGGTATGACCATCCTACACAAACAGAGCATTGAAGTTTCCCAGTAGGACTACAGAGTAAGTAGGTCAGTGTTGACCCCTGTCCTGCACCCCACTTACGGGTACTTATGCATAAACATCTATGTTTACTGTTCCACCAGTTGCACTTTCATTTAAGTGCTCCTTTCATCTACTTGTACAATTACCTGCTGTAGGCTATCCAGGTGGGGCTTATCAGTATTCACACAACTGCTCAGAGCTTCTCCCAAGGGGTGACTGCAGAGTAGGAAATAGCCCACCCCTGACCAGGAAATTTGGTTCTAGAACCAACATTGTATGAATGAGTAAAACCAGGAAGATAAGCTATACTGTGGGGCTACTTTCCTGCCTCTCACACAAGATTTGGCTCTTTCTAGAGCACCACTAAAGAATATTCCACATTCCAAGAACCAGATTGAATCAATATGATTTTGTTTATCTTATTCTGTCCTCTTCTTGCTTACAGCTTCAGTGGCATTGTACACAGATCCACCATTTGACTTGAAGGTGATAAAACCAAATAGCAGATTTACACATTTTCTTTTGGAAGAAGCCTGATTGGGCTACATGGGCTCCATGGTCACCAGGTACTCATTGGAAAACACCAGTCCTCTGTCATGCTAAAGGATATAGGGTGGGTCTTGATATTCCTTTTCCAAGTGAGGTTATCTGATCTTCATTTTTTTTTCTTTCTTTCTTTCTTTCTTTCTTTCTTTCTTTCTTTCTTTCTTTCTTTCTTTCTTTCTTTTTTAAATGATGGCACTCTGTTCAATTAATGTTCTTACATACGACCTATTGGACTGCTCTGATCCTTGTGAACACATATCATCTTATCTAAGTCACAAATTCTGGGACTTTCTATCATTCCAGAAAATGTTGTTATGCGTAAATGACTTTGCAATATTAACTATTAGCAAACCCCATCTGCCTTTCCAAGGAGCTAATTATTCTTGTCCTGTCAACTCAGTGGAGCCTTTCCAAAACTGGAAACCAGTAAAACATTTAACTTTCTTTTGCTGTGGGAACCATAATAGTAGATCAGTCCAGAAGAGGTAACAAAACAAGTATTTAAAGTACAGATGCTCTGGTCCTATATAAATGCAACATCTGACAAAAATTAACTGTCTGTTTTACAAATATTTTTTCTAACACCTTTCAGTCTAGATTTCAAGATCTTAATTTGGGCAATATGTCCTACTCATAAGTATTATTTAGGAAAAGTTTTGTGTTTGGAGGGGGCTCATCATAATTCTGCTTAAGCTTATTTAAACCTGACTTTACTGGCGTTCCCAAAGATACCGTGTTCATTATATTTTAGCCTACAGACAGTCATGGGTTCATGGTTTTGACAAAGGCAGTTATAAATAGGAATAATATGTAGGCATTGCTAATTCTTGGAATGAATGGTACAAGGTATGTGTTCTTTGATGGGTTCATAAAACCCCAACCAAGGCAGCTTTTATGAATTTTAATGGACACCAGTTCTGGAACCTTCCCCTGCTGTGTCTTAAGGGAGCGAGGTGTTCAAAATGTTTTAGGTTCCAGCAGCATAATTCTGTCTGCATATCCTTTGGTCATGCCCTGACAACCAGCACCCATATACCAGGACACATTTGGTAGCACCATGAGCAATTGGAATCTTTATCCATTCCACTTCAGACAGCATTTTTTGTTATTTGGTGAGTGTAATAAAGACATTAATACTAGTAGCTCTGGATTGTACTGGTTATAAATGTTATCATATACTTATACATTGTTATGCAAATAAATTTATAGTGACAATCTCATGCACCAGAAAGGCTTTTTGTACCATTGGATCAACATGTTTTGAATACGTCTATAAATCTGAATGATTTCACATCTGATTGGGTTAGCAATATATAGTAGCAGTGTCTACTGTTCTTGTTACATAGTGCTTTCTGTTCACTCTTGTTTTGTATGCTGTTTTGTTGCTCTGAATAAATTTATTTCAACAAATATTGAACTGTACATTCCAGATATTTTAACTATTATAACTGAAGTAATGGACAAATCTTTTTGGCAATGTCACGGCAGTAATTGCACGGTTATTGATAGTTTGAATAAAAATCATTAAAACCACGAAAATGTTAGCTGAAAGGGAGTATACATAGTTGAGTCATTTCTTTCCTAGAATTATTTTTAAGCACCCTTTGCAGAAGGAATACAAATGACAAAAATTGCTGATGAAAGTGATATTTAAGAAAGAAATGGCTGTGCTTCATATAAACATACCTTTAAAAGAGCAAATTAAATGTTCACTTCTAAGTAAAAGTCAGCTTGGTTAATTTCTTCTGACATTAAAAAATGAATGAAGTTTCCAAAAAAAAGTGTGCCTGTACTCATCTATTCCCAATACTTTTATATCTAGTAATTTCAGAATTCTCTGTTAAGTAGTGGTCTGTGTTGTTTTCACAGTCCAGTGGTAGATTGAGGCCTGGTTGCAAGGGAGCATGCCTCCCCCTTTTGTACTATTGCAGCTTAAAAAAGAAGTGCGCTGTTCTTTTATAGAAATCAGTTAATGCTCCACGAAATCAGTACATATGAAGTTTGGGAACAGACGAAGTTGTCACAGGACAGCTTCAGTTTGGGGTAGGGGAGGTAAAGGTTAGGAAGTAGGGTGATAGGTAAGATGGGCTAAGTGTGTGGGTATGGAGCAGTTAGGAAAGGGTTAAGCTAATGGGTAGGTGAGGGAGGAAGTGAGGTAGGCTTAAGGAGTGGATCTTACAGGTTTTTGAGGAGGGATTTAGTGCTGGGAGGCACATTTGGTGAGATATTGTTATTGAAGCAAGATCACATCATTGATGGCCTGAGGTGTATAAAGGTAGGCCTTGGGTGGTTTTAATAATATATAAGGTGAGTACAATTTGTTTGGCATCATAGTTACAGGATGGGCTGTGTTTTTATATTTCTTTTGAGGAATGGAGGATGGTTGGCTAGAAAATAATTGATGAGGAATGGAGCTAGGGTATTGGTATAGTTAGTGTAGTTTAAGAAAGGATGGATTTGAGCCATAAAAAAAAAAATATATATATATATATATATATATATATATATATATATATATATATATGCACACTAGGCCAGAAGAGAGAATGTGATAGTGTCAGAGAAAGGGATTTGTGCATTATCGGGAGAGTTAGATTGAAAGAGGAGGCTTAGGGAATGCTGCTAGTATGCTGTTTTATTTACAGTAGCATGGTCCTGAGTTTCCTGTTGTCTTCCTATGGAGGTTGATTGTTGTGGGTGCCTTTGTCAGTGCTGAGGTGGCGTGATGGTGGTCAATGGTTCTTTCCTCAGTCTCTGGTTGCCAGGCTGGCTGTCGTTCGCAGATAGGCTGTTCCAGGAGATCCGTTGGTTTTGTAGGGATGGTTCATTGGTGGTAGTGTTGTTTCATGGATATGCAGAGCCATTTTCTGGGTCTGCACATGCACAGTCGGCAGGTAGTCCATTGATTAGGTAGATCCAAGATTAGGAATGATTTCAATTTGGAAAGTCTTCATGGGGAATTCTCTGAGTGTTTGGTGCTTTGGAGTTGGGTTTCTATTCTCATTGGTAGTATTAGTATTGTCCCTGGTGGTCAGAGTGGTTGTTATGGCAGTGTAGGAGCCATTAATGTGTGCTCCTTGCTGAGGATGGGACTGCACATGTGTAAATCTTCACAAAAAAAAAGAGAAGAAATTTTAATGTAGCCTACCTTTTGTAGGATTTATTGAAAGTTATAGGGGTGCATAGGGCATTGTGTCCTACATGTACTGTGTGCTCAGTTACAAGGTATAGAGTTTGGTTCGTTAAAAAAAAAAGATGAAAAAAGAGGCTAGATTAGGGTAGGTATTAGGTACTTAACATGCAAACACAAACAGCATCTCCTGATTTGCATGATTAAGTACAATGGCCAGTTTGGGGGTCCTTCATGGTAAATTGCTTTGCTATGGTGTACAGGGTCCTGGGTTCAAGACCTGCCAGGTTAGTTTGTTACAGCCCAGATGGCTTAGTGTAAATTGTTGTGGATGCGGTTTGCAGGGTCCTGGGTTCAAGACTGCTAGTGCTGTTTATTTGGTAGGGTGGAGGCTCTATTAGGTTTAAAGACATGGTTTGGCTAGGAGGGTCCCCTCTATTGCTATAGAATATACATACATTATATATAACTTAGAAAGTAGGCATAAAATATATATATATATATATATATATATATATATATATATATATAAAATAAAGAATTATAACAGGTAAGTAGGTAAACAGTAGAAAGTGTGCACTGGTAAGGGTGCAAGTTAAAGGGGGAGGCTTTGGATGGTAGGGGAACTTTATACATGGTAGTTCTCATGGGTTAGGGGATAGTACTCTGGCCATGGGGTGCATGGCTCTGGGTTTGAGACTTGGTAGCGAGGAATATATTGTAATAGGGTCTGTCAGAGCAGATGGTGTACTGATACATTGTTGTGAATTTAGGTTCATAGGTTCATAGGTTCATACTAGGCTATCTGGCCTAGGGCATTTACAAGCCTAGCCAGAGTGTGTTTGGCTTTCGACACCCATTTAGTGTATAGGATACCAGGTTTGTCTCTAGGCAGGTATGCTACCTGGGTTGGAGTTACCAGAATTATTTGGGGGTGGATAGTTAATTTTTGGAACTGCTGATTGTTTGGCTTTGATAAGGATTTATTTGTTTCTGCTTTAATGTCTTTCATTTCTTTTCTTTAGGGTCTGTGGTGATCATGGCAGAAGCTATGAGACAGAAGTGGGCCAGCATTGTGGCACAAGCAGAAGAGCTGTTTGAAGAGATCCTAATTCTGTTCTGACAGCCAGTACCTAGGGTCCAAACACTTGAAGGAAGCAGCAGATGGCATCAGGATCTCGGACATCAAGAGCTAAGAGATCCAGGCAGATGGCAACAGAAAAGAGTGCTTTGGAGGTCGAGATGCCTGTGGCCATACCTTCAACTTCTGCAGGTAATGATTCACCAGGTTTGGTGGAGGTAGCAGAAGTTGGTGCAGTTGTGGGGAATGAGTCAGGGTCAAGCGTTGGGTTTTGATAATGCCCTTTCATTGTTAGAGCAGGATGTGGGACCTGATCTAGATGAGGTAGTGTCAGAGATTGGATCGCAGCTGGAAGATTGGTTGACAACACAGGCATTGCAGCAGGAGGAAGTGCGAATTCTCTTGACCGTTCACATATTGCTGGTTGTGAAGGAGAAGATTTGGAAAGGGGAATTTATTGATATTTTTGACCTGATTGATGTGGATGGGGTGCAGCATTTAATGGAAGCCAAGTTGGCTAATGGTAAGGATTTGTTGGCGGCATTGGCAGCTATAGGTCATAAGCGGGTGGGTAGTTTTCGGCCTAGGACATGGGATAATTGGGTCTTGGGGTTTATATTTTACATGGCAGTATGTTTGGAGAGGGATAATTCATTGGCTTTTCCACTTGGATCATTAGGAGTTTTCTGATTCCCTGGTTGGTGAAGGCAGATAATGAGTCGGCTTTTCACCTGTTGCCAGTGTGGGAGGAGGATTGGCCATTATTGGGTATGGCAGTGGATGATGTTTTTTTATTTTTATACTACCATGCCTATGGGGTGTGCAGTTGTATGTTCTAATTTTGAGAAGTTTAGCACAGCTTTGCATTGGATATGGTAGCATAGGGTAGATGGGCAGCAGACAGTGCACTATCTGGATGACTTTTTCTTAGTCAGTGAAGGAATTGAAGAGGCACAGGTGGCAATGCAGGAGTTTGTCAGGATGTGTAATGCCTTGGGAATGTCACTGGTTAAGCATACGTTGGAAGGCTCGGCGATGATTTTGGATTTTTTGGGTTTGACAGTTGATGCAAGACAGGGTTTGGTTTGTTTAGGATAAGGTGGTTCAGCGGCAGGAGAAGATCAAATGGGTGAGGTCCAAGAGTAAGGTTCATGTGAGGGATGTGATGGAATTGTTGGGTTTGATGAATTTTGCTTGCAAGGCAGTACATCTGTGACATACGTGTTGTCGATCGGTGACTTTTCTCTTAAAAGGTAGGAGGAGTAAGCACCACAGAGTATTGGTCAGTAAGTTAGCTCAGGAGGATTTAGATTTGTGGATGAAGTTTTTACATCAGTTCAATGGGATTTCATTTTGGCAATTGGATTGGGTTGGACAAGAGGAGTTGCAATTGTTTACAGATTCGGCCGGTGGTTTGGGTATGGGAGCTTACTTTGCAGGGCAATGGTTTTCGGTGCCTTGGCCTGCTCATTGGTCCGACGATTGGAAGCGAGATATTGCCTTTTTGGAGGTAATGTCAATTTGGGTGGCTTAAGTGGCATGGCAGGAACGTTTGAGGGATAGGAGGGTGGTGTCTAATTCAGACAATATTATAGTGGTGAGCGTGTTGCAGGTTAAGTTGGCTAAAACCCCTTGTTTGTTACTGGTTCTTCATAAACCTGTGTTACAAAGTTTATTGATTAATTTTTCATTTACAGGGTTACATGGGCCTGGGGTTAAGAATGAGATAGCTGACAGTTTGTCTTGTTTTCAGATTTGCAGATTACAGCAGCTTTGCATCTCTCAGTCATTCCAGATGAAATTTGCAGATTGGCCATTAATAATCGACATGTTGGTGCAGCAGTCATAGGTGGTATCTACAAGGAGAACTTACAGTAGGGCTTTGTGTGATTTTGACACTTTTTTGAGGCAGTTACCAGATCATGAGTGTGAGTGGTCAGAGAGTTTGTTGTTGCATTATTTAACCAGTTTGTGGGAGCAGGGTAAGGGAGTTTGAACAGTGAAGGTGACATTGGCAGCTATTGGGGCATTTGCTCGGTTGTCTAGATTAGAGGACTGCAGTAAGTCTTGGTTGGTGGGGCGAGTACTGAAAGGGTGGGGTAGAGTTGAAGGTTCTGCTACAGATAGGAGATGGCCTGTGACTAATGGGATTTTACGAATGTTGCTGAAGGGCTTAGGTGGAGTATGTGGATGTTTGAAAGACTATGTGGTGTGGAGTATGGTAAGTGTGTGGATGTATTGTGGGGTGTTTCGTGTGTCTGAGTTATTGGGTTACTTGATGTGGGATGATGTGCTTAAATTGCCTGGGGCAGTGCATATTAGACTGAGGTCTTCGAAGAGGGATCAGGAGGGGAAGGGGATGCTGATTGCCTTGGAAAAGGTGGAGTCAACTTGGAGATGTTCAGTGGTGTGGGGAAAGAGATTGTGTGTGGGTAAAGATGGTAGAGCTCAAGGGTTAGTTTTCACATCAGTAGGTGATAGGGTGTTGATGGGTGAGCACTTGAACTTGACCATGAGAAGGGCTCTTACTAGTGTTGGTCAGGCGGGGGATAAGTTTTCTTCCCATTCTTTCAGGATGAGTAGGGTGTCAGATTTAGTGAAGGGGGGAAGTTCAATTGAAGTTATCAAGAGTGTGGGATGGTGGTCCTCTAATGCCTTTTTGTCTTATATTAAGTAGTTTGGTGAGATATCTTGGTTAATATTTTTTTCTCCCCTTTTAGGTGAGAAAAGGGTCATCATTTTGGGTCATTCTTTCATATATTGGGCGGCTAGGTGTGCAGCGATTAGACACAATGGAATGGATTTGGGTTTGGAGCAGTTCGGTTTGAAGATCAACTGACATGGTGTTAGAGGGTTGATGTGGAGCTGAATATAGCAGGTATTTAACATGTTGCAGAGTCAGTGGGGATTGCTGCATGTTTTGGTGCTGCATTTAGGGGGAAAAGATTTGGGTAAAACCCTGAAAAGGCAGTTAGTTTATCACATTTGTGAGGATGTCTTAGCATTGAGAAGGCTTTATCCATCAGTGGTACTGCTTTTGTCTGAGATTATTCCCAGGTTGTGTTGGAGGGAGGCAAAACGTTTTTCTGTAGTTGAGAGGGCTTGGAGGTATGTTAACTTTATTTTGGCAAAATATTTGAAAGGATTTGGGGAGCATATGTTACAACATGAGGAGTTGGAGGGCAAAGATCCCATGTGGTACAGGACATATGAGGTTCATCTCAGTGAATTTGGTTTGGATTTGTTTAACCTTAATTTGGGGTTAACGATGGAGGATCTCATAAAGTGGGGTATGGTGTGAGGGGGAACAGCCCTATTGGGGCTGGTGGGCAGAGAAGAGGGCAGGCTTGCCACTCTTCTCTTTCCCTCAGGAGGATAATTGGAATTGGATGTGATGAAATTTTGATGGTGGAAGATTTCGATTGGAAGGATTGGACTGGTGATATGCTAAGGCGAGCTGGGATGCTGCCATGTTATTACAATGATAAGTGAGCAAGTTGGGTACACTGCTTATCTAAGGGTGAATGGACATGCTGCCCTTATGTTTATTTATGTTATTTTGTTGCAATGAGTTTATATTGGATTGTTTCAACAAAGTTTCCATGTTTCCATTTTTATTGTTCATTACAATAAAGGTTGTCAAAAGTCTGCGTGTGTTTGTGTAATTTTTAGTTGGACTGTGACAAACAAAGTTTGGGAACAGGTGATGAAGTTGTCACTGGACAGCTTCAATTTGTGGCAGGAGAGGTAAATGTTAGAACGTAGGGAGATAGGTAAGATGGGTTAAGTATGTGGGTAGGGAGCAGTTAGGAAAGGGTTAAGCTAATGGGTAGGTGAGGGAGAAAGTAAGGTAGGCTTAAGATCCCATTCCAGTTTGGTGGTGGTTGGTGGGGTGGAGAAAAGGGACAGGTTAGCCCTCTTTTGTTCCCCCTCAGGAGGATAATTGGTATTGGAGGTGATGAAATTTTGATGGTGGAAGATTTGGATTGGAAGGATTGGATCAGTGATATGCTGAGGTGAGCTGGGACACTGCCTTGTTATTATAATGACAAGTAAGCAAGTGGGGGATGCTTCTTATCTAAAGGTGAGCAGGCATGCTGCCCTTATGATTATTTATGTTATTTTATTGCAATGAGTTTGTATTGAATTGTTTCAACAAAGTTTCAATTGTTTCCATTCTTATTGTTCATTACAATAAAGGTTGTCAAAAGTCTGTGGGTGTTTGTGTAATTTTTAGTTGGACCATGACAACTTAGCATTTCATTTTACCAACACTTTTTTTTATTTTATTACTTGCATCAGAGATGCATCAGAGATGTGATTGGAGGTTGTAGTCAGGTGATCTGTTCTACAATCCTGACAATAGCTCCTAAAATTGCATTTCTGATTGTAGTTCATTGACTGTGCCACATCTGATTATTGACTGTCGGATGATTCAATTCTTAAGAAAAAAAAACATATTTATCAGTATTACAGAAGTAGCAGTGTAGCAATTAGTATTAGTTGTGGTTAAACCGAAAGTGCAGAGTTGATATCAATCATGAAGATCTTGTTCCATCAATTCTTAAGTGAGAATCAGTGTTCAGAGACCTTGAGGTAATCTATTTTCCACAAGCAGGACTTGAAGAAATCCCACCAAAGCGGTACATTTGAGAGTGTACCTCATTTGGCGTGCTGTGCATTCACATTGAATCTCTTCTCAATCTATCCTGTCTTACATGTTTGTTACTGCTGAAGGGGTTCTTGGGAGAAATATTTATTTCTGGTGCTTGTGCATAATTGGACAGACTGTTGAAGAGGTCACTGGGAAAATGTTTCATTCTGGTGCTTATGCATGCATGGACAAACTACTGAAGAGATTGGGGGTGAGATATTTCATTTTGATGTCAGTGAAATGCTTGTGCTTTCATGGACAAATTACTGAAGGGATCACCAAAACATTTAGAGAAAGAAAGCAAGCAATGCAGCTACATCTCTTGATAAGTAGCAATGCTGCAAAGCCAAGCATAATTTTAATGTATATTCATCCTGATTTTTAAAGCAATGATAAAGTAAACCCTTACTCTATGACTCACCCAGGATTAAACCCCTAACGATAATTGAAATTTAAGTGTTTTTGCAGGGGGGGGTAGTCTCTCCTGTATTCCCATTGTGTAGGGGCAAGCTACCCATACCTTCCTAATTTAAATTATTTGTATCTTCTTGGTCATTATAAATGTAACATATGTATCTGTCTCTCATGAAAGCAGCATCAGGGAGCATACTTCTCAACCTGTTAGTACAAGAAAGCTGGACAAAGCCTAAACTAATGGGGTCAGAGGCCCAAAAATATTGATATGTATTTAATGTTGCTCTTTTAAAGTTTAAAGTTAGAAAGTTCATAGGTTCATAGGTAGGTACTAGGCTATCGGCCCATGGGCCTAAGTAAGCCTAGCCAACAAGGTTCCCTGGCTAACGCCACCCAAGAAAGTTAATATCCTGTGCCCCTGTCGAGCAGAGCCACAGAAGTGATCCCTGGGGTGTATTTCCTATTTCCCATCCACTCATCAAGATTTTTCTTGAAGAGTGCTAATGCGGAACTTTGCTTGACATAGATGGGTAGCTTGTTCCAGAGTATGGGAAGTCTCTGGGACAGGAATCTATCCCTCCAGCATGTCCTGTTTATTGTGGTGACAAGGTTTAGGTCCCTAGAGTGTGTAGCTTGGAGGGATTGGGATTTCTTTAGGTGTAGCATATCCAACAGCTCTGGGTTTGACATAGCTTTATATGTTGAACAGAGATCTCCTCGGAGAAGATGATATGCTACAGAGTAAAGCTGGTGTTTTTTTGAGACGGTCAGTGTAGGGCATCTGTTTGAGGCCAGTTATCCTCTTTGTGAGGTACTTCTGTGGCCTTTCCAGCTGCTGCAGATGTCTTGTTTCCAAAAAAGGCTTTGTACTCTATAATGGGTCTAATGAGTGCCGAGTAGAGGGGAACAATGACCTCTTTTTCCTGGATGAAAACACATTTGTGATGAGGTGTGCCACATAGAAGGATTTTCTGACTACTTTGGTGATGTGATTATCAAAGGAAAGACTACTGTCCACCTGGGTCCCAAGATCTCTTATCTCACATTCGGCGTTAAGTAGACTGCCATTTATGTGGTAGTCCACAGGTGCAGAGTTTTTACCAAAGGGGATGACAATGCACTTTTTGGCATTGAGCTTGAGGCCATGCCTCTGATGCCAGGCATCTGTCTCAGTGAGGCCCTTCTGTAGGATGTCCACATCATTTGGGGACACGACTATGGCTCCTAGTTTGCAGTCATCTGTGAACTTCATCAGCCAGTGGCCTTCTGTGTTAGCCTGTACTTCAAAGAAGCAGATACCAAACAGGAGAGGTCCCAGGACTGAAGCCTGTGGTGCTCCACTTGTCACTGGTTTGAAGTCAGATTTGGAGTCTGCAACTTTTACATTGTGGGTTCTGTCAGCGAGCCAGTTGGCAGCCCATCTTGTGACGTAGGGATTTATACCTAGTTTAGTGAGTTTAGCTATAATTCCAGAATGGGGGATGGTGTTAAAAGCCTTCATGAGGTAAAGATAGGCTGTGTGAACCACCTTACCCTTGTCTACGGCTTTGGTGACTGCCTCAAAGAAGTCAGTCAGGTTCAGAAGGCATGATCTGCCTTTCACAAACATGAACTGGGTGGGGTCCAGATTTTGGAGGTTACCAATGTCTTTGTTTATGAGTTCCATGATGATACATTCCATGGCCTTGCAGACCAGGCTCATCAGGCTAATAGGGCAATAGTTCCCAGGATCAGTGGTGGCTCCCCCTTTGTCTTTGTGGAGTGTGATAACTGTTGCTGTGCGCCATTCAGTGGGCACAAAGCCAGATGTAAGACTATGAATGAACATGGTGCTTAGGTGGGGAGACAGTTATTTCTGAAGTTCATATAAAATGCAGCCAGGGATGGAGTCTGTTCCCATGAATGCTGTGTTTTTGGTTTTAGAGACTGCAGCTTTTATCTGCATAGATGTGATTAGAGGGACTCTGAAGTCTTCTGTATAGATATGGGCCTTTTAGTGAGTAAGAGGGGATAAAGTTAGCACTGAACCTATCTGCCTGGACGTTGGCAATATCAGTTGGTTCTGTAATTTTCATGCCATTGTGCTGTAACTCAGAGCAGATCTGGCTGTTGCCATTGAGATTCTTGACATAGATATAGAATGCTTGGTGGCTTCTCTTAGAATCAGTTGCAATTTTGTTTTTGTAAGCTAGCTTTGGAGGATATTATGAGGGATCTCAGCATCTCACTAAGGCTGACCAGGCAGCTCCTCCACTCATGGGATTTTACTCTCTTTTGCAACAGTTTATTCCTTCTGTTGTAGAGTTTGTTTATTGCAGGTGACTACCAGATTGACTTCCTTTTTTTGGAGGATAGCATCTTGGTTCTGTTTGGGATAGCACGATCCATGCACGCATGTAACTGCTTATAGAGTGCATTTGTGTAGGATTCAGCAGTTGTAAATGTATTGTCCATCTGCACGGGTGTCATGAAGTTCACCACTTCTGTCTTAAGAAGCATGAAGTTGGTTTTGGAGACATTTTTTACCATGGTTTCCTTAATGGTGGGTGGGGGAGGGATGCGGAAATCTATGGTGATTAGCTTATGGTCGGATCTGACCAACGAGGAGTTGATTTCAGGTGTGGAGCACTGGTCACTCATGTTGGTAATGACTTGGTCTAGGATATTGTTGCCCCTGGTGGGGGTGTGGATAAGTTGATCCATGGTATTGGAATTTATGAATTCCAGAAAGCGTTGAGTAAAGGAGTTGGTACATGAGTAGTTTTCCCAGTTAATGGTGGGGTAGGTGAAATTGCCCATTATTAGGGTGTTTGGTTGAACTCTAACTTTTCCAGTAAATCAAGAAACGAGGAGTGGGAATCCTGGGTTATGGTGGGGCATCTGTAGAAAGCTACAATTTGGATTGCAGTTTTGCCCAGAGTTAGTTGTATTTGGATAACCTCGGATGCATTATGATGCACAACTAGCCTGGAGGTATGGATATCCTTAATGAATATGGACAAACCTCTGCCTTTGGTGATCTGGTCCAGGTTAGATGGCTGAAAAGTTTGTTATGAGTTATAGCCTGGTAATGCAGGAGTGCTCTCTAGAGCCTTGAACCAGGTCTCAGTCACTGCACAGATATCGATGTTCTCCATTTTAAGGAGTGCCTCGAGTGAGTGCATTTTGAGATTTAGACTTCTAGCATTGAGTAGCATTAGCCTCAGTTTTTGCTTGCCTGTTCTAGTTATATTGGTGAATTTGTCATTTGAACCTTGCCTAAAAAGTCACTATAAGGATGGCAAGAGCCTTACCCAGTATCCGCAATCCCAGGGGTGACAGATGCAGGCATCTCTGGCAAAGCATCGTGGTCTGTCAACCATGTCGTCCCAGGCAGACATATAATGGAGCCCCTCAGAAAGACACCAGAAGCTTAGTCAATTTTTGAAGTCAATCATTCTGTCCTTGTACTGCGGTATCATTCTGGATGATGGCAGGATGCTACTTAGGGCTATGGTCATACCTGGCTGGGCTACAAGATCGGAGAGCTCTTGCATGTCTCTTTTCAAGTAGTCCAGGGAGGTATGTCTCAGGTCGTTCACACCAACATGGACAATGACAGAGTCATATTTGTACTTGTTGTGGAGTGACCTGAGTGCATGGGTTATGTGGAGGATACTGGCACCTGACAGGCAGCCAACAGTAACCTTCTCCTTTTTTAGCCTGGTGAGTGGGACATCAGTGTACTTGACTATAGAGTCCCCTATGACTAGTGTGTTGGGTATGTTGGTTTGCCTTATGGGCTGTGGTTTATTGGCACACTGAGTCTGTGGGCTATGTGTCATTTGGGTTGTGTTGGGGGGTGGAGGTTGCTTGCGCTTCTGCTTTGGAGGTCTCTATTGCTTGAGCAGATTATTATCGAGAGCCTCTGGAATGTTTTTGTGTTTCTATGTGTGGATTTTGGTGGTGTAGGTTTAGTGGGACTATGTGATGAGTGTGGTGTGGTGCAAGTGTTTACCTCCTCCTCTTGATTGTCAAGTTCAGTCTTGGTTGGAGAGCGCTTTACCTCCAGTTTGGCTAAATAAGTGCATCTCTCACAGTGTGTGGTGTTGGGTGGTAGGAGAAGAGGCTTGTCTGTGTACATGAGGCAATTGCTACATTGCCTCAAGATGCCCAGATTCATCAGATAGACAGGAGAGAACACTGGGAGATAACCCTTGGACATGCCTGAATAAAAAACTACTTTCCTCTAGGTAAAGAGGAAAGTTGAGTGCTGTAGTAATTTGTAGCTTATTTAGTACTAACAACAAGTTCTGAACAAGTGCTGAGCACGAATAAGGAAATTCAAGTGCTAAAACTAAGAATCTGTACCTGGATCTTGTGATAGCTAGGCTACCTAGTGCTTACCGCTCCCACTGATAAGCTAGAAGGCTTTCCTCCAACACAGAAAGGCTTGGGGGGGGGGGCTCAGAAGCTTACAAACAGTCCTGGATACAGCAAACCTGTATCTGGACTAGACTAGTTACAGGAAAGATGGGAAACAAGCACAAATGTGGGCTTTTAAACCAGTAAGTTGAAAGAGATAGAAAAACTGCCAAATGGCCAATAAACTGCAATTTCTGGGCCAGAAACCACTTTTTTGGTAGATAGGCTACCTAGTGCTTACCATTCCCACTGATAAGGTAGAAGGCATCCCTCCAACACAGAAAGTCTTGGGGGGGCTCAGAAGCTTACAAACAGTCCTGGGTACAGCAAATCGTTATCTGGGCTAGACTAGTTACAGGAAAGGTGGGAAACAAGCACAAATGTGGGCTTTTAAACCAGAAAGTTGAAAGAGATGGAAAAACTGCCCAAACAGCCAATAAACTACAATTTCAGAGCCAGAAGCCACTCTTGTGGGAGATAGGCTACCTATTGCTTTCCACTCCCACTGATAAAAATAAAAAAATAAAAGGTTGGTTCGGGAAACCAGCAAGATAGTCCACAAAATTACTGAATAAACTATTTATTAAACTGTTTTAAGTGCTTTTCTTAAGCCCGAATGCAAACTTCATCAGAAACAATTTCAAATAAAAGGAACCCTTCTTTATAAAATAACAGGTGGTTAACATTCCCACTGATAAGCTAGAAGGCTTCCCTCCAACACAAAAAGGCTATGGGGCTCAGAAGCTTACAAACAGTCCTGGTTACAGCAAATCTGTATCTGGACTAAACTAGTTACAGGAAAGGCAGAAAACAAGCTTAGAATTTTTTTTTTGGAAAGTGGAAAAGGAGAAAGGAGAAACAAAAGATAATTCAAAATTAAGGACCTAAATGGCTTGCCCTTCACAAATGTTCTCTCTGTATTAGGTAGAATGAGCTAGTGACACTAGACTGGAATAGAGCTGAACAGATGGGACTGGGAGGAGTGTCTGAAGTCAAGATATGATCTCACTGTATTTGGTTGAGTGAGCAAATGATATAGACCCAAAAGGAGTGTACAAACACAAATTTACAGGAGGGGTGGGCAATTTCAAAGCCACCAAGATTAATAGCAGAACGAGAAGGGGAAGGAAGGGTGGACAGGAAACTAACTGCAGAGACACAGAGAGACCACAGTATTCTACGAAACAATTAAATAGAAAAATAAATAAAGAGAGACACAGACCAATAAAACAATTAAACAGAAAAATAAAATAAAATGCAGTACAATCTTTAACACTGCAAGTTTGTTCTTTACTCAGCTTGTAATGCAGTTGATTGTAGGTATGTAGCAGAAGCCAAACAACTCAGAAATTGAGCAGTAATAAATTCAAGGATATGTGACTGACACTTATTAAATACACACTTATAAATACACCGAAACCCTCTAGGCTAAGAATTTAATAATGAATATCAATTTAGTGAAACACAATGGCCCCCACTAACTGCAGAGACAGAGAGAGACCACAGTATTGTCTGAAACAATTAAACAGAAAAATAAATAACTATAGAGAGACACAGACCAATGAACCAATTAAATACACAGAAACCAGGACCAAAACACTAAAGGTGGAGGAGAGTCCATATTCACCAAGGATATTCACAACACCAGGCTAGTTTCCCAGCACAATGCATCTAAAATTCTCCAGGTTCAACAAACACTAGGTAAGACTGCAATCCAAATCCCACACCATGCCCCAAGATAGTCACTACACCTTTCTAAACATACTGGAAAATATTAAGATACAACCAAACACCTTAATACTGGGTGATTTCAACTACCCTGCCATTAACTGGGAAAACTACTCGTGTACCAACAGAAAACTACTCGTGTACCAACACCTTGGCCCAATGGTTCTTGGAATTCATAAAATCCAATGCCCTTCTCAACTAATCATTAGTCTCACCAGGGGCTCCAATTTCTAGACCTGGTCATTAGCAACATGGGAAATCAATGCTTCACACCTATGGACACCCCCTTGCTGGTCAGGTCTGACCATAAGCTAATCACCCTTGACATCCACATCCCACCCCACCCCCAGTAAGGAAACCACCGTAAAAAACTTCTCCAAAGTCAACTTCATGCTACTCAAGTCAGACATGACAAACTTCATGACATCCATGCAGACAGGAACTGAAAGTTTGACTGCTGAATCATACATTAAGGCACTGTACAAGCACATCCACTCATGCATGGCTAGTGCCATCCCCAGTAGAACCAAGATGCTCTCCTCCAAAAAAAGGAAGCCAATCTTGTGGTCCCTTGCCATAAACAAACTTTACAACAAAAGGAAGAAACTGTTGCAGAAAAGAAAAAAATGCCAGGATGCAAAAAACTCCCTTACCAGCCTCAATAAGAAGCTGAGATCCCTCATAAAATCCTCCAAAGCTAGTTATGAAAATACAATTGCCAAAGATTCCAAAGGCAACCACAAGGCATTCTATAGCTATGTCAAGAATCTAAATGGCAGTGCTCATATCTGCTCTGAGCTACAACAGAATGGGACTAAATATACTGATGCCAAGGATATTGCTAATGTCCTGGCAGATTGATTCAGTGCAAACTTCACCCCTCTCTCACCCCCTAAAAGGCCAATCTCAATACCGAAAGATTGCCAAATTTCGGTAATAACGGTCACACAGGTAAAAAACACATCTCCAAAGCTAAGAATACAGCATCCATGGGACCAGATGACATCCCAGGCTGTGTACTACATGAACTACAAAATGAACTGGCACCTCACCTAAGTGTCATGTAAAATCATAGCCTCACCTCAGGCTTCGTGTACACTGAGTGGCACACAGCTACAGTTATCCCACTCCACAAGGGGGGATCCACCTTGGATCCCGGGAACTAATGCCCTATCAGTCTGACAAGCCTGATCTGCAAAGCCATGGAACATATTACCATGGAACTTATAAACAAAGACATTGGCAACCTTCAAACACTGGACCCCATGCAGTTTGGTTTTGTGAAGGGCCGATCTTGTCTTCTGAACCTGATTGACTTCAAATCAGTCTTCAGATCCGTGGACAAGGGTAAGGTGGTCCACACAGCCTATCTGGACCTTGCCAAGGCCTTTGACACCATCCTCCACTCTGGAATCATAGATAAACTTACTAAGCTGAGCATTAATTCCTACCTCACTCGATGAGTTGCCAACTGGCTTACTGATAGAACCTGCACTGTTAAAATAGCCAACTCCAAATCCAGCTCCAGACAAATGACAAGTGGAGTACCTCAGGGTTCAGTCCTGGGACAGTTCTTGTTTGGCATCTACTTCTCTGAAGTAAAGGCCAACACTAAGGGACTCTGGTTAACAAAGTTCGCAGATGACTGCAAACTGGGAGCCATTATTGAATCCCCAAATGATGTGGATATTCTACAAAAGAGCCTTACAGAAACAGATGATTGGTACCAGAGGCATGGGCTCAAGCTTAATGCCAAGAAATGTAAAGTTATCCCCTTTGGGAAAAAATATGTACCCATGAAAAAACACACAGGCAGTACACTAAACACCAAAAGTGTGATAAGAGACTTAGGGACACAGGTGGAGAGTGGTCACACCTTCGATACCTATATCGCCACAACAGTCAGGAAACCCTTCTATGTGGCACACCTCATCACTAAGGGCTTTTCATCCATAAAAAGGAGGTCATTGTCCCATTACACCCATCCCTCATTAGACCCATTATAGAATACAACGCCCCATTTGGTATGTACATCTCAAGACATCTGCAACAACGTGAAAGGCAACAGAAAAACTCACTAAAAAAATCACAGGCCTAAAGCAGATGCCATATGCTGACTGTCTAAAAAACTCCACCTATACTCTGTCGCATATTGTCTACCAAGATGAGATCTCTGCTTAACATACAAGGCCATGTCAAGCCCAGAGCTGTTGGACATGCTACACTTAAGGAAATCCCAGTCCCTTAGAGACGCACGCTCCAGGGATCTAAACCTTGTTATCACAATGAACAAAAGATGATGAAGGGATAGGTTCCTGACCAGAGACTCCCCAGACACTAGAATAGGCTGCCCATACATGTCAAGCAGAACACCTCTTTTGCCCTCTTCAAAAGAAACCTTGATGATTGGATGGAAGATAGGAAATTCACCCCGGGGATCATGTCAGTCACCTTGCTAGACAGGGGTCCAGGGAAGTAAATAGTGTGGGAAGAAATAGTAAGGGAATTGTTATGGCTAGGCTTGTATAGGCCCTAGGGCCGATAGCCTAGTACCAACCTATGAACCTATAAAATGCAGTACAATCTTTAACACTGCAAGTATGTACTTAACTCAGCAAGTAATGTAGTTGATTGTAGGTATGTAGCAGAAGCCATACAACTCAGAAATTGAGCAGTAATAAATTCAAAGATATGTGACTAACACTTATAAATACACAGAAACCCTCTAGGCTAAGAGTTTAACACTGAATATCAATGAAGTGAAACACATTAGCCCCAACTAACTGTAGAGATAGAGAGAGACCACAGTATTCTATGAAACAATTAAATAGAAAAGTAAATAACTTCAGAGAGACACAGACCAATGAAACAATTAAATACACAGAAAAATAAAATAAAATGCAGTACTATCCTTAACACTGCAAGTTTGTACTTAACTCAGCTAGTAATGCAGCTGATTGTAGGTATGTAGCAGAAGCCAAACAACTCAGAAATAGCAGTAATAAATTCAAAGATATGTGACTAACACTTAAAAATACACAGAATCCATCTACGCTAAGAGTTTAACACTGAATATCAATGAAGTGAAACACAATAGCCCCTACTAACTGCAGAGACAGTGAGGGACCACAGTATTCTATGAAACAATTAAATAGAAAAAAAAATAACTACAGAGAGACACAGATCAATGCAATAATTGAATACACAGAAAAATAAAATAAAATGCAGTACAATCTATAACACTACAAGTTTGTACTTAACTCAGCTAGTAATGCAGTTGATTGCAGGTATGTAGCAGAAGCCAAACAACTCAGAAATTGAGCAGTAATAAATTCAAAGATATGTGACCAACACTTATAAATACACAGAAACCCTCTAGGCTAAGAGTTTAAAACTGAATATCAATTAAGTGAAACACAATAGCTCCCACTAACTGCAGAGACATAGAGAGACCACAGCATTCTATGAAACAATTAAATAGAAAAATAAATAAATATAGAGAGACACAAACCAATGAAACAATCAAATACAAAGAAACCAGGACCAAAACACGAAAGTTGGAGGAGTGTCCATATTCGCCAAGGATATTCACAACACCAGGCTAGTTGCCCAACGCAATGCGTCTGAAATTTTCCAGGTGCAACTAACACTAGGTAAGACTGCAATCCAAATTGTAGCTTGCTACAGATCCCCCACCATGCCCCATGATTCTCAATACACCTTTCTAAACATACTGGAAAATATTAAGATACAACCAAACACCCTAATACTGTGTGATGTCAACTACCCTGCCATTAATTGGGAAAACTACTCATGTACCAACACCTTTGCCCAATGGTTCTTGGAATTCATAAATTCCAATGCACAGGATCAACTAATCCTTAGTGCCAACAAGGCTCCAATATCCTAGACCTGGTCAATGCCAACATGGGAAATTGATACTCCACACCTATGGTCACCCTCTCACTGGTCAGGTCTGACCATAAGCTAATCACCCTTGACATTCACATTCCACCCCCACCCCCAGTAAGGAAACCTCCGTAAAAAACTTCTCCAAAGCCAACTTCATGCTACTCATGTCAGAAGTGACAAACTTCATGACACCCATGCAGACAGGAACTGAAAGTTTGACTGCTGAATCCTACACTAAGGCACTGTATGAGCACATCCACTCATGCATGAATCATGCCATCCCCAATAGAACCAAGACGTGCTTCTCCAAAAAAGGTAGCCAATCTGGTAGTCCCTTACCATAAACAAACTCTACAACAAAAGCAAGAAACTGTTGCAGAAAAGAGGAAAATCCCAGGATGCAAAAAAATTCCCTTACCAGCCTCAGTAAGAAGCTGAAATCCCTCATCAAATCCTCCAAAGCTAGTTATGAAACAAAATTGCCAAAAATTCCAAAGACAGCCACAAGACATTCTATAGCTATATATATTCTATATGTCAAGAATCTAAATGGCAATGCTCAGATCTGCTCTGAGCTACAACAGAATGTCATGAAATATACTGATCCCAAGGATATTGCTAATGTCCTGGCAGATCGATTCAATGCAGACTTTGCCCCCCCCTCTCACCCCACTAAAGGGCCCATCTCAATACCGAAAAATTGCCAAATTCCGGTAATAATGGCCACGCAAGTAAATAACGCACTCTCTAAAGCTAAGAATACAGCATCCATGGGACCAGACGACATCCCAGGCTGTGTACTACATGAACTACAAAATGAACTGGCACCTCACCTAAGTGTCATGTTTAATCAGAGGCTCACCTCAGGCTTCATGCCTACTGAGTGGTGCATAGCTACAGTTATCCCACTCCACAAGGGGCGAACCACCTTGGATCCCGGGAACTACCACCCCATCAGTCTGACAAGTCTGTTCTGCAAGGCCATGGTACGTATTATCATGGAACTTATAAACAAAGACATTGGCAACCTTCAAACACTGGACCCCATGCAGTTTGGGTTTGTGAAGGACCAATCTTGAGTCCTGAACCTGATTAACTTCTTCTACTCAGTCTCCAGAGCTGTGGACAAGAGTAAGGTGGTCCACACATCCTATCTGGATCTCACCAAGGCCTTTGACACCATCCCCCACTCTGGAATTATCGATAAACTTACTAAGTTGGACATTAATCCCTACATCACTCAATGGGTTGCCAACTAGCTTACTGACAGAGCCCGCACTGTAAAAGTAGCCGACTCCACATCCAGCTCCAGACAAGTGACAAGTGGAGTACCTCAGGGTTCAGTCCTGGGAGTGCTCTTGTTTGGCATCTACTTCTTTGAAGTACAGGCCAACACTAAGGGACTCTGGCTAACAAAGTTCGCAGATGACTGCAAACTGGGAACCATTATTGAATCTTCAAATGATGTGGATATTCTACAAAAGGGCCTTACAGAAACAGATGCTTGGTGCCAGATAATGGGCTCAAGCTCAATGCCAAGAAATATATAGTTATCCCCTTTGGGAAAAAAACATTTACCCATGAATAACCACATAGGTGGCAGTACACTAAACACTGAAAGTGTGATAAGAGACTTAGGGACACAGGTGGACAGTGGTCTCACCTTTGATAACCACATCACCATAATGGTCAAAAAATCCTTCTATGTGGCACACCTCATCACTAAGTGCATTTCATCCAGAAAAAAAGGAGGTCATTGTCCCACTGTACTCATCCCTCATTAGACCCATTATAGAATGCAATGCCCCATTTGGTATGTATATCTCAAGACATCTGCAACAACTGGAAAGGCCGCAGAAATACCTCACTAAAAGAATCACAGGCCTAAACAGATTCCCTATGCTGAAATATAAAAAAACTCCACCTATACTCTGTTGCTTATCATCTACTCAGATGAGATTTCTGCTTAACATACAAGGCCATGTCAAACCCAGAGCTGTTGGACATGCTACACTTAAAGATATCCCAATCACTCAGAGGCACATGCTCCAGGAATCTAAACCTTGTCATCACAATGAACAAAACATGATGGAGCGATAGGTTCCTGACCCAGAGACTCCCCAGACTCTGAAATAGACTGCCCATACATGTCAAGCAGAGCACCTCTTTGGCCCTCTTCAAAAGGAACCTTGATGATTGTATGGCAAATAGGAAATTCACCCCGGGGAACATGTCAGTCACCCTGCTAGACAGGGGTCCAGGGAAGTAAATAGTGTGGGAAGACATAGCCAGGGAATTGTTATTGATAGGCTTGTATAGACCATAAGGCCGATAGCCTAGTACCATCCTATGAACCTATAAAATGCAGTACAATATTTAACACTGCAAGTATGTACTTAACTCAGCTAGTAATGCAGCTGATTGTAGGTATGTAGCAGAAGCCAAACAAGTCAGAAATTGAGCAGTAATAAATTTAAAGATATGTGACTAACACTTATAAATTCACAGGAACCCTCTAGGCTAAGAGTTTAACACTGAATATCAATGAAGTGAAACACAATAGCCCCCACTAACTGCAGATACAGAGAGAGACCACAGTATCGTATGAAACAATTAAATAGAAAATAAATAACTACAGAGAGACACAGACCAATGAAACAATTAAATACACAGAAAAATAAAATAAAATGCAGTGCAATCTTTAACACTGCAAGTTTGTACTTAACTCAACTAGTTGATAGAATGAAGTTTGAAACACACATGTATGTCATTGTTAATGAGTTCAATCATCACTGATTTCCCAGAAACCACAAATTATGTGAGGTGAAAATCTGAACATTCTTTAAAAATCTGGACAGTTGAGAGGTATGGTCAGGGACCAGGGCTAAGTATTCAGCAGATGTTGCTTAATACTCTGAAAGTCCATTTTTCTGCCTAGGCAAACTATGGAAATACCATAAAAAGTGGCTTTGTCCAATCAAAAATGAGGCTTCACTGTACTCTGTATTCTTAATAGGTTTCTTAAAGTCTCTATTAGAGCACCTTGAAATAATCACAATTACTGCACATTTGCAGAATAACAAATTGTGTTGCCCAAAGTATTATACTGTATGTCTGAGCCAGAGGTTGGTGTAGGGCTTTGGAAACCTTTCTTCTTTCTTTGATATTTAAGCAGCTGAAGAGTATTATAAAATACGATAGGTATATCATAATGCAGTCTATGAATAGTTATTGAATTTTATATTTAAAATTATTATTGGGCTTTTATAAAATGTGTTTTATAATTGAGATGGAGCTAATTTTACCTCAGACACTTTCTTTTTGATAATTAGGATGAGAACTGGATATATACACTTATCTTGTTTTGTTTTGGGCAGTAACAGAAGAATTGTGCGTGTGTGTGTGTGTGTGTGTGTGTGTGTGTGTGTGTGTGTGTGTGTGTATGTGTGTGTGTGTGTGTGTGTGTGTGTGTGTGTGTGTGTGTGTGTGTGTGTGTGTGTATGTGTGAGTTCATAGGTTAATATTAGACTATCTATCTTTGTGGGTCATTTTAAGTGTAGCCAAATTTCCCATCCCAAAGGAAATAATCAAACCCTGTACTTTGCCACATGAGATAAAACCAGTATGACTATCACAAGCAATTTAATCTAAGGGACTATTTTTTTTTCTTTTTTTCACAATAATTTTTGATTTCCTCTGTTGCTTATTTGCTTATACTTTGCATTTCATTTATCTTTATTTGTTATGCTCTTGGTTTATTTTATAACCAAAATAAGGCATCTCAGGGGTGCAGCCTATATTGTCTAGTAGAGCGTACTCCTGTTGCCAAACAGTAAACAGTCTCAGTGTGTCTGGTATCTTATCATGCTACTAGGACATGCTATTGGTGGACAATAAAACACACAGTGCTGTGTAGATGATTCAGTGTTCATTGAACTAGCACTGACTATTAAAACATGTTTCAAGGAGCTGTCAATATGACAGGTACAAATGGTGTCACAATACATGCTAATTTTTTTGTGCAATATACATTATCTATCGAGATTTTTGTGTATATACAAATATAGATGTAGATGTATTGATGGGTTAGGATGCATATTATAGCTGCTTCTCCCTTGGGCATGATTTTTCTGTCTGTGACACAACCACAGTTGGTTCACGTTTTTCTGTGTTGCAGTTTATATTTACCAAACTGTTAATAGTATAATTTGTTATTCTGCTGTTGGCATTCCCTCCTGAAAATTTTAAAACTTATGGAAAACAAAAAAAAACGACTATACAAGTGATATATCAGCTGGGCAACATTACAAATGAACATCTACTGCAGGTGAAGAATACAGATAAGGGATTAGGCATGGTGGACCGAGTACCTGAAGAACTATGAACAGAACTTTGAGTTATTATCCAGGAAGTTGCAAAAATAAGTCTAAATAGAAAGAAGATTAAGAAAGCAAAATGACTGTTTGTGAAGGCTTTAGAAGAAGCTGAAAAAAAAGGATATCAAAAGGCCATGGAGATAGGGGTACTATGTAAAATCGAATGCAGAGTTTCATCAATAATAGCAAGAGTAGATAAGGAGAGATGTGTACGTGAGTAATGGAATGGGCCAAGACAATAGAACGTGAAAGGCAGTAAATCTGTTCAAGAAGATAAGTAATATTAAGGGAAACTTCAAGTTAACAATGGGCATGACAAAGGGCAAAACCATGAATAGTACTGTCACTGGTGACCTGCTCCACAGACAATTTACACTTCTATTTATTTATTTGTCTTTGTGAACTAGGAAAGTCTGACTGGATAATATCTATTTTCAGTGGAGGCCCTGGAGAAAAGCTTTGTTTGCTTACATTCCATTATACTAAGTTCCAGTCAGAGTAGTTACATTTCTATTAACATTATTACAAAAACAGTAGGTACATTTCTATTTACATTTATACACAAACAGTAGTTACATTTCTATGTATACCTTCTAAGATTTTACAGAGGTGGAAGTTACCAAAGACAAAGCACATGTGCAACTTAGTGGACTGTACAGGCAGCCATTATGTATAAACATTTTTGTTATTTCAATAAGAGGTTGAAAATATTATGTTTAAGGACAGCATTTGGATAGGATTGTACAGTGAAAAAGTTTTAAGCTCAGACCAGGACTGGTTAAGATGTTGTTTAAGCAGTGGTTTAAAGGGTCTATATTATATCATCGAATGCTTAAAAAAGCGAACGCTGATTGATCGACCTAATTTAAGCGAAAGCTTACAATCTCAAACTGTCAGATCAGTGATTTTTTTCCCCAGGGAAAAAAATCACTGATCCAAAACACATACACACAACAAAAGCACACCAAACAAACAGAAATCCACACACATACACCTAAAATCTGATACCTAACCCTACACTAAACTATGCACACACCAATAACTACCCACTTACCTTAACCCAAACCCTAACCCTAAGGTCCATCACTATCGCACACTCACCTTACTCGCTCCCTAACCCTAACTCACTTAAATCTGCCCTAACCCTCATGTCCACTCAATCGCACACACATCTAACCCGAGCCCTAATCCTAACTCACCTAAATCACCCTAACACTCACATCCACACAATCGCACACTTATTTGAATCCAACCGGTAACTTTCCATCATAACACTGAAAATACCGAAGCAACAGAAACCGACAACCAAATTCTTTCCCTAGGAAAAAATTCGAGTTTCTGCTGCTTCAATATTTTGCAGTTTAATGAAAATAAGTTCGATCAATCAGTGTTTGCTTTTTTAAGCATTCAAATATATAATATAGACCTGTTTAAAACTACTAAATTTGTCAGAGTTTTATTTGCATAGGGATACTATTCCAGACTTTAGCAATGCAATTTGAGTAGATTGAGTGTTCTGCAACATTATTTGACTTATTTGTAAGCAATAAGAATTGGTTACTGGAATGGAGGTTCCTTGCTGGACAGTAGTGTAGTATTAAGTTTTGTCATGAAGGGCATTTTTCTGGATGATGATTGAGTTTGTGTGCTGTAGTCAGTTGTGAACATGTTAGACAGTTATGCTGTTCAAGCCAGTTTAATTTTTTCAAGCTAAGACGATGCCGGATCCTATGAGGGATACTGGTGGGACATTTAGCTATTTTGTTGTAGCAGGAGGAGTTTTTTCTTTGAGCATTGCTTATATTTGCTAAGATAGGAATAGAGTACAAGACAGTGTTGGCTATAGATTTTCTTGCAGTATCTGTAAGGAGTCCATCGATTCTATATAGGGAGCCTAATTTCTAGTGTGTAGATTTAATGGTGTGCAGTAATTAGTGGTCATATTTGAGACTGTCATATATTTTAATGCCTAGAAGTTTATTGTGAGTTGCAGTTTCAATTACAGTATTATTTGTTGACTTTATGGTAAAATATTGCTTTTGATTTTGGCGAATTTTTGAGGTGAAAAGCATTAACTTAGTTTTCTGGGGTTGAATAGGAGGTTTGATTCTTTTAGCCAGGTTTTTGCAGAAGAGAAAGATTTGGGGGTAATGTCTTGGAGCTTATTTATTGTTGAAGATGCACATATTAATGCTGTGTCATCTGCATAGTGAACTAAACTAGCATGTGTATAGAGTTCACTAATGTTATGTCTTTCGGCTTTTCCCGGTGGAACTCTTGTCCGCTAATGATTGGTAGTTGATTTTTATGTGCCAAGTTACCAGCCCTGATGCACAACCTTCAACGAAGGTACGCCCATTTACACATGTCTACACGCAGAAGACGCTCTAGCTGAGAATCGAACCGGACAGAGTCTTACTGTGAGGTGACAACGCTACCGCAGCACCATCACCGTGGGGTATAGATGTCATTAATAAATATATTAAATAGTAGGGGACCCAGGATAGAGCCCAGAGGGGCACCTACAGTAACTGGTTGATAGGATGAGTAGGCTTGTTGCCATTAACAGCTTCTTGCCTTCCAGCCAGGTAACTAAGCAACCACAACAAGGAGCACTGTGAGAGTCCTATTGAGGAGAGTTGAATGAGTAGTTACTGGTGCAAGACAGTATCAAATGCCTTTGACAATATATTAATTTAGGAAGAAGGACACCAACATCACAATGGTGTATTCTCTAATTAGACCCAAACATACTGGAGAGTAAAGTTAAATTGACACTATTTATTGCTAATAAAGCTGAAATACCAGCAGAATTCTTTAAAATCCTGCAAAATGATGATGCAACACTGCTGCATGTCATTTGCTATCAACTGTGGAAAACAGGACAGTAGCCACTGGATTGGAAAATGTCAGTTTATATTCCAATCCCAAAAAAGGACAACGCTACAGATTGTTCCAATGACCAGACAATTGCACTTGTAGAAAGTATGGTACTCCTGAAATCAGGAAAACTATTTCTCTGAAACTGGGTTGACTGCATTCCAAGCTGATTTCAAGTTAGGCATGACAGAACATCACGCTCAAAGGAGCTGTGTGTTGAGAGAGAAAAGTATTCAAGTTCAGATGACCATAAATTTGGAAAAACATTGAAGTTACAGAAAACAATTTTGCATCGCAATGGGCTTTGACTTGAGAAAGCAGACAAGCAAACATGGCATTCTTGAACTCCTGGAGACGAGCATTATCTCCCCCTCCCAAACACATTCTAAAACTTGTTAAAAGGAGAAAAGGTACAGGAAGACCTTTTCTTACCAAAAGACTTCTAACAGAAAAGTGAATTGTGCTTAAAACCACCAAAAATAATTGAACTGTCCAAAAAACATTATGATCTGCTTAGAAAATCTTTTGAGTTCAGTTATTTGGTACACCAATTAAATGAATCCTTTGCTGATTTACCTAAACCTCTGTGCCTGTGGTTTATGTTTGATGTTGCATGACAATAAAGTAGATTTTGACTTACCGTTCTATCAAAAATGCTACGATTACAATAGTTTTTATGTGTTGCACATTATTATACCGAGTATTTGCTTTGTAGAAGTTTTTCATTTCACCTACGTCCTCCTTTGCTCTGTTACTTTTACATAACTGAACTTGCCAGTTTCCACATAAATCATTATTAATTTACAAAAAATTACTTAAATGTACTATGGTTCTCGCGGTTACTAATATCACCTTCAGTGGGACTCTTTCCTAGGTTATAACAGTGCACATGCCCACTGTGACTTGGCATGGACAACCAATCATCTCTTCCAGGCATCCGTTGCAAAAACTTGTACTGTCTGCAGATTTACTGTGTGCTACACAGGAATTACAACATCCACAGAAAAATCATGTGCAACTGAATGTAAATTGTTTTCTTTTTTCATAAAATGTCAGAGCATCTAAAGATGATCATCCCACATCTCCCAAACCCAGTGTTTCATTATTCCACCCCGGTAGACGACTAACCAAACTGCAGCCCTCCTTTTGCAGTTTCCTGGATCCTTCACTGCAGTCTGCAACTCTGTAAATAGCAGTAGGCTGAAAAACAGATACTTACATAAAACAGAAATACAGCATTGAGAAAGACCACACAAGAAATCTTAAATAAATAGTTGCTGCTTTATTTAAGATATTTCAGTGAGGAATTTTGAACTATAAAGAATGCTGAACACAAGCTAAGCTTCAGTATGCATCATGTGCAAGCACTATAAATGGATAATGGAATTCATAGAATTTCTTCTTTCTTCTCATTGGGTGAACTTGAGTATATCTAGCCTATTTGTGACACACTGCATTTCCTTTCTCACTAATTCTAAAAGCAGTGTTTTTTTTTAATTTCTTTTTATTGCAATCATAAAGTGAGTGGGATTTGCTGTCATAAAGCTGATGCCTGCAAAACCTGTTGCTTTCATTCCTACTAATGGAAGGTGAGGTGGAAACAAGCCACTCATTGTTATTTTTAAAATCAGTAGCATTGATAGTTATTATGTAGCTTTGGTAAGAAGTACTACATTTGTGACAAACTGAATATGTACATTGAAATCTATATCCATTGTGTTCTTAAATAAATGCACCCAATAATGACTTTTTCTTTAATTCCAGTTCAAGTTCAACCACCATTTAAACAATGAAGCCAAAATTACATTGCTAGTTCAATTTGATTGTGTGCACTTAGCTTGTGAGACACTGTGTATGTTCTAAAGCTTCTGAACAAGCGAAACGTTTGTTTATTTTCATGTTTTTCTTAAGGCAACCACATTATATGCCACAGAAAAGTTGTGAAGGTAAGATAACCAATTGTTTGCATAAATTTCAGTGAATGAAAAAGGTGGCTAAGTAAGTAATTTAAACTAAACATGGCTGAGGGAGCAGTTTAATAAAGACAGACTTCCCACATGAAAGAAAGAAGAAAGGAAAGTGAGGCTGCAAGCAATTCTTTTAAACAGATAGAGGATATACAGATAAAAGATGTTCTTTTAGCCAATTCAGAAATGGCATATCATGAAATGTGTTTCCCTCTTTAATTCAGGAAAACACATTTAAACAGTGGCTATAGATAAGCAAAATGATTAGTTTTTCTTCCACTCCATTATTGCTTAGTGAAGCTCAATGGCTAAACTGGATAAATACAAAGGACTATCATATTTTTTATCAGAATAAAAGCTGCACATTTATTACCTTTAGGAAACATATTCCATTTATCTATAGCATATTAGCTTATTGAGAGCAGATCAGTTATGAAACCATCTACAGAAAGCCAAGTAATTATTCTTTTAAGTGAACAGCAGCAGATTTCTTTTCAAAATAATGCTTTGTGCCAAAGATAAATACAAACTTAAGCAATCCATGAAAATTATTTCAGCACTGAGCCTCAGTGTAACAATGTATCAAGTTCAGTCACTGACATAAGAAACAGTTCTGAGTTAAGCTTATGTATTATTTATGCAGCCTACAATAAACAAGTAAACCTTATGAATGAACTGAAGTTTTTCATTTCACCTACTTCCTCATTTGCTGAACTCAATACATTGAAATCTAAACTAAAATAAAATCATTAGTTTCAATGCTAAACTTCAGCAAATTAAAGAACCAATGTACATTTAAGAGTTAGCCTGCTAAAGTTAGAACATCATTGGAATGATAAACTGACTGTTGGGTTGCCAGATGAAAAAATTCACACTTTTGTTGCAATGTGTGGCTATTTTTGACAATTTTCTGTCTTTTTCTCCCTAAAAATAATAATTCCAGTGACAAACAATGAAGACAGTAAAACCCTTATCATAAATGTTAAATACCCAAGCAATCAACCACTCTCATCCCTTTCTCCCTGACCAATATCCAACAGGCAAAAATAAAGAGCTTTAAAATTCAGTCTGTTAATTCCATCTTTTAAGATCCTTATAGTCTGTCATGTTGATGGATCATGCTGGGACCAGGCTGGTATGTAGCAAGTGAGGGCAAATTAATTACTGGGGGGGGGGGGTATGAGCCATGGATCTGAAGAGATAAAATCCATAGGAAATTACTGAGAATCAACAACATAGAAACGAGTCAGAATATTTTTCATATTAGATAACTACAATACTGACAGCCCATATGACCACTTGGTAAGTAAGAGCATGTTGTTACCATTACAAGGGATCAGGCAGTGCTGCTAACAGAAAGCAATGAGGTTTTATTTGAATACACTGTCATGTAGCAGAATCCTATCTTTTGGGGCATATGTAGGTTTTAAAGGCAGTATCTTTGTTAGTTGTAAGATAAGATAGTGATAGTCAAATAAAGCTTGCAAACAATGGGAAAGATCTGTGTTCAAAAAAATAGAAATTAAAGAACTTAATGAATATACCCTACATGGGTAAGGGAAATAATACAAACATTTAAGAACCTCAAGGGAAGTATCAAAGACAAAAACAATAGTGTCTTTCAGAAGGAGACAGATAAGATATGATTTGAAGTCAGTTAAAGGGCTGTCATGTGCACAAATATTTATCAGATAGTACAGATAACTTCAAACAGCTCTTGTTTATTTGTTCAAATTCAAAAGTCAGTTCACCAGTTTTTGGGGTTATGGAACAATGAGTTACAATTAACTCTGAATTTATTACTGCTCACTATCTGAGTTGTTTGGCTTTTGTTACATACCTACAATCAGCTGCATTACTAGCTGAGTTAAGTACAAACTTGCAGTGTTAAAGATTGTACTGCATTTTATTTTTCTATTTGTTTCATTGAATATTGTGGTATGTGTCTCTCTGTAGTTATTTATTTTTCTATTTAATTGCTTCATAGAATACTGTGGTCTCTCTCTCTCTCTCTGCAGTTAGTGGGGACTATTGTGTTTCACTTCATTGATATTCAGTGTTAAACTCTTAGCCAAGAGGGTTTCTATGTATTTATAAGTGTTAGCCACATATCTTTGAATTTATTACTGCTCAATATCTGAGTTTTGTGGCTTCTTCTGCATCTACAATCAACTGCATTACTAGCTGAGTTAAGTACAAACTTGCAGTGTTAAAGATTCTACTGCATTTTATTTTTCTGTCTATTTAATTGTTGCATTGAATATTGTGGTCTGTGCCTCTCTGTTGTTTTTGTATTTTTCTATTTAATTGTTTCATAGAATACAATGGTCTCTCTCTGTCTCTGCAGTAAGTCGGGGCTATTGTGTTTCACTTCATTGATATACAGTATTAAACTCTTAGCCTAGAGGGTTTCTCTGTATTTATAAGTGTTAGTCACATATCTTTGAATTTATTACTGCTCAATATATGAGCTGTTTGGCTTTTGCTGCATACCTACAATCAACTGCATTACTAGCTGAGTTAAATACAAACTTGCAATGTTAAAGATTGTACTGCATTTTATTTTCCTGTCTATTTAATTGTTTCATTGAATATTGTGGTCTGTGTCTCTCTGTAGTTATTTATTTTTTCCATTTAATTGTTTCATAGAATACTGTGGTCTCTCTGTGTCTCTGCAGTTAGTTTCCTGCCTGCCCTCCCTGTTCTTGTTCTGGTATTAAACTTGGTGGCATTAGAATTGCCTGTCCCTCCTGTAAATTTGTGTTTGAACACTCCTCCTGACTCTATCTCATTTGCTCACTCAACCAAGTACAGTGAGATCATATTTTGACTTCAGACACTCCTACGAGTCCCATCTGTTCAGCTCTATCCCAGCTGTATTCCAGTCTACTGTCACTAGCTCATTCTACCTAATACAGAGAGAACATTTGTGAAGGGCAAGCCACTTAGGTCCTTACTTTTGAATTATCTTCTGTTTCTCCTTTCTCCCTTTCCACTTTCCAAAAAAAAAATTCTAAACTTGTTTCCTGCCTTTCATGTAACTAGTTTAGTCCAGATACAGATTTGCTGTAACCAGGACTGTTTGTAAGCTTCTGAGCTTTCAAAACCTTTCTGTGTTAGAGGGAAGCCTTCTAGCTTATCAGTGGGAGTGGTAAGCACTAGGTAGCATAGCTACCACAAGAGTGGTCTCTGGCCCAGAAATTGTAGTTTATTGGTCATTTGGGCAGTTATTCCATCTCTTTCAACTTTCTGGTTTAAAAGCCTGTGTTTGCATTTGTTTCTCACCTTTCCTGTAATTAGTCTAGTCCAGATTCAGATTTGCTTTATCCAGGACTGTTTGTAAGCTTCTGAGCCCCCAAGCCTTTCTGTGTTGGAGGGAAGCTTTCTAGCTTATCAGTGGGAGTGGTAAGCACTAGGTAGCCTATCTACCACAAGAGTGGTTTCTGGCCCAGAAATTGTAGTTTATTGGCCGTTTGGGAAGTTTTTCCATATCTTTCAATTTTCTGGTTTAAAAGCCTGTGTTTGCACTTGTTTTCCACCTTTCCTGTAACTAGTCTAGTCCATATACAGATTTGCTGTATCCATGACTGTAAGCTTCTGAGCCCCCCAAGCCTTTCTGTGCTGGAGGGAAGCCTTCTAACTTATCAGTGGGAGTGGTAAGTGCTAGGTAGCCTATCTACCGCAAGAGTGGTTTCTGGCCCTGAAATTGTAGTTTATTGGCCTTTTGCAGTTTTTCTATCTCTTTCAACTTTCTGGTTTAAAATCTCACATTTGCTCTTGTTTCCCACCTTTCCTGCAACTAGTCTAGTCCAGATGCAGATTTGCTGTATCCATGACTGTAAGCTTCTGAGCCCCCCAAGCCATCCTGTGTTGGAGAAAAGCCTTCTAGCTTATCAGTGGGAGTGGTAAGCACTAGGTAGCCTATCTACCACAAGAGTGGTTTCTGGCCCTGTAATTGTAGTTTATTGGCTGTTTGGCAGTTTTTCCATCTCTTTCAGCTTTCTGGTTTAAACGTATGTGTTTGCACTTGTTTCCCACCTTTCCTGTAACTAGTCTAGTCCAGATACAGATTTGCTGCATCCAGGACTGTTTGCAAGCTTCTGATCCCCCCAAGACTTTCTGTGTTGGCAGTAAGTATTCTAGCTTATCAGTGGTAGTGGTAAGCACTAGGTAGCCTATCTACCACATGAGTGGTTTCTGACCTAGAAATTGTAGTTTATTGGCTGTTTGTGCAGTTTTTCCATTTCTTTCAACTTTCTGGTTTAAAAGCCCGCATTTAAGCTTATTTTTCATCTTTCCTGTAACTAGTCTAGTCCAGAAATAGATTTGCTGTATCCAGGACTGTTTGTAATCTTCTTAGCTCCCCAAGCCTTTCTGTGTTGGAGGGAAGCATTCTAGCTTATCAGTGAGAGTGGTAAGCACTGGGTAGCCTATCTACTACAAGATCCAGGTACAGATTCTTAGTTTTTGAACTTGAATTTGCTTATTCATGCTCAGCACTTGTTCTGAACTTGTTGTTAGCACTAAATAGGCTACAAATTACTTCAACACTCAACCTTCCTCTTTACCTAGAGCAAAACAGTTTTTGTACTTACTTTCCTCACTTGCTTAGAGAAAAACAGCTCTTATACTCACTTTTCTCACTTGTCTAGAGGAAAGTAGATTTTTTATTCAGGCATGTTCAATGGTCAGCTACCAGTTTTCTCCCCTGTCTATCTGATGAATCTGGGCATCTTGAGGCAATGTAGCAATTGCCTCATGTATACAGACAGCCCTCTTCTCCTACCACTCAACACCATAACCTGTGAGAGACGCACTTATCTAGCCAAACTGGAAGTAAAGCTCTCTCCAACCAAGACTGAACTTGACAGTCAAGAGGAGTAGGTAAACACTTGCACCACACCACACTCATCACATAGTCCCACTAAACCTACACCACCAAAATCCATACATAAAAACACAAAAACATTCACAGAGACTTTCAATAATAATCTGCTCAAGCAACAAGAGATCTCCAAAGCAGAAACACAAGCAACCTCCACCCCAACACAACCCAAATGGCACATAGCCCACAGACTCAGTGTGCCAATAAACCACAGCTCATAAGGCAAAACAACGTACCTAACACACTAGTCATAGGTGACTCTATAGTCAGGCACACTGATGTCCCACTCACTAGGCTACATAAGGAGAAGGTTACTGTTGGCTGCCTATCGGGTGCCAGGATCCGCCACATAACCCACACATTCAGGTCACTCCACAACAAGTAGAAATATGACTCTGTCATTGTCTATGTTGGTGTGAATTACCTGAGACGTACCTTCCTGGACAACATGAAAAGAGACATGGAAGTGCTCTCCAATCTTGTAGCCCAGGCAGGTATGACCCTAGCCCAGAGTAGCATCCTGCCATTGCCCAGATTGATACTGCAGTACAAGGAAAAAAATGATTGACTTCAACAATTGGCTAAGCTTCTGGTGTCATTCTAAGGGGATCCAGTATCTGTCTGCCAGGGATGACATGGTCGACAGATCACGATGCTTTGCTAGAGATGGCCTGCAACTGTCTCCCCTGGGATTCTGGATTCTTGCTAAGGCTATTGCCGCCCCTATAGTGCCATTTTTCGGCAAGGTTCAAATGACAAATTCACCACCATAACAGGAACAGGCAAAGAAAAAACGAGAGTAATGCTACTCAATGCTAGAAGTCTAAATCTCAAAATGCACTCACTCGAGGCACTCCTTAAAATGGAGAACATCAATATCTGTGCAGTGACGAAGACCTGCTCAAGGCTCTAGAGAGCACCCCTGCATTACCAGGCTATAACTCATACCACACTTTTCAGCCATCTAAACTGAACTAGTACACCAAAGGCAGAGGTGTGTCCATATTCATTAAGGATATCCACACCTCCAGGCTAGTTGTGCAGCATAATGCATCCAAGGTTATCCAAATGCAACTAACTCTGGGCAAAACTGCAATATAAATTGTAGCTTGCTACAGATCCCCCACCATGCCCCAGGATTCCCACTCCTCTTTTCTTGATATACTGGAAAATATTACGGTTCAACCAAACACCCTAATAATGGGTGATTTCAGCTACCCCACCATTAACTAGGAAAACTACTCATGTACCAGCTCCTTCATTCAACACTTCCTGGAATTCATAAATTCCAATGCCCTGGATCAACTTATCCACACCCCCACTAGAGTCAATAATATCCTAGACCTAGTCATTACAAACATGAGTGACCGGTATTCCACACCTGAAGTCAACTCCTTGTTGGTCAGATCCAACCATAAGCTAATCACCCTAGATATCCGCATCCTGCCCCCAGCCACCATTAAGGAAACCATGGTAAAAAATGTCTCCAAAGCCAACTTCATGCTTCTTAAGACAGAAGTGGCAAACTTCATGACATCCATGCAGATGGACAATACAGTTATGACTGCTGAATCCTACACAAATGCACTCTATAAGCACTTACACAAGTGCATGGATTGTGCTATCCCAAACAGAACCGAGATGCTATCCTCCAAAAAAGGAAGCCAATCTGGTGGTCCCCTGCCCTAAACAAACTCTACAACAGAAGGAAGAAACTGTTGCAAAACAGAGTAAAATCCCATGAGTGGAGGAGCTCCCTGGTCAGCCTCAGTAAGAAGCTGAGAACCCTTATAAGATTCTCCAAAGCTAGCTACTAAAACAAAATTGCCACTGATTCTAAGGGCAACCAAAAAGCAATCTATAGCTATGCCAAGAATCTCAATGACAACATCCAGATCTCCTCTGAGTTCCAGTGCAATGGCATGAAAATTACAGAACTAACTGATATTGCCAACACCCTGGCAGATAAGTTCAGTACTAACTTTACCCCCCTCTCACCCCCTAAAGGGCCCATATCTATACAGGAAGAATGCAGAGTCCTTGTAATCACATCTATGCAGGTAAAAGCTGCAGTCTCTAAAACCAAAAACACAACATCCATGGGTCCGGACAACATCCCAGGCTGCGTTTTACATGAACTTCAGGATGAACTGGCTCCCCACCTAAGCACCATGTCCAATTATAGTCTCACATCTGGCTTTGTGCCCACTGAATGGTGCACAGCAACAGTTATCCCACTCCACAAAGGGTGAGCCACTACTGATCCTAGGAAATATTGCCCTATTTGATTAAGGAGCCTGGTATGCAAGGCCATGGAAAGTATCATCATTGAACTCATAAACAAAGACATTGGTAACCTCCAAACTCTGGACCTCACCCATTTCGGGTTTGTGAAATGCATATCATGCCTTCTAAACCTGATCTTCTTCTTTGAGACAGTCATCAAAGCCATAAACGAGGGTAAGGTGGTTCACACAGCCTATCTTGACCTTGCCAAAGCTTTCAACACCATCCCCCATTCTGGAATTATAGTTAAACTTACTAAACTAGGTATAAATCCCTATGTCACAAGATGAGTTGCCAACTGGCTCACTGATAGAACCCACACTGTAAAAGTTGCAGACTCCAAATCTGACTTCAAACCAGTAACAAGTGGAGTACAGGGACCTCTCCTGTTTGGTATCTACTTCTCTGAAGTACAGGCTAACACAGAAGGTCTCTGGCTAACTTGGTTCTCAGATGACTGCAAACTAAGAGTCATAGTTGAGTCCCTAAATGATGTGGGCATCCTACAGAAGGGCCTTACTGAGACAGATGCCTGGTGTCAGAGGCATGGCCTCAAGCTCAAGGCCAAAAATTGCATTGTCATCCCCTTTGGTAAAAACTCTGTACCCATGAACTACCACATAAATGGCAGTCTACTTAACTCTGAATGAGTGATAAGAGACCTTGCAACCCAGGTGGACAGTAGTCTGTCCTTTGATAATCACATCGCCACAGTAATTAGGAAATCTTTCTGTGTGGCACACCTCATCACAAAAGGTTTCTCATCCAGGAAAAAAGAGGTCATTGTTCCCTTCTACTCGGCACTCATTGTACCAATTATAGAGTACAACTCTCCTTTTGGAATGTACCTCACAAGATATCTGCAACAGTAGGAAAGGCCACAGAAATACCTCACAAAGAGGATTACTGGCCTCAAACAGATGCCCTACACTGACCATCTCAAAAAACTCAAGCTTTACTCTGTAGCATATCGCCTACCTCGAGGAAATCTCTGCCTAACATATAAAGCTTTGGTAAACCCAGAGCTGTTGGACATGCTACACCTAAAGAAATCCCAATCCCTCCAAGCTACATGCTCTAGGGACCTAAACCTTGTCACCACAGGACATGCTGGAGGGATAGATTCCTGTCCCAGAGACTTCCTATACTCTGGAACAAGCTACCCATCTATGTCAAGCAAAGTTCCTCATTAGCACTCTTGAAGAAAAATCTTGATGAGTGGATGGGAAATAGGAAATACACCCCAGGGATCGCTTCTGTGGCTCTGCTAAACAGGGTACAGGAAATTAACTTTCTTGGGTGGTGTAAGCCAGGAAACCTTGTTGGCTAGGCTTACTTAGGATCTTGGGCTGATAGCCTAGTACCTACCTATGAACCTATGAACCTATAGGAATCAAAGGTCTTCAGGTTGGTAGGAAAACATATTTTTTACTTGACAAATGAAGCCAATAAAATAATTTACATCTTTTCTCAAATTTTTTGCTTCTGAATTTTAAATTCTGAGATCTACTTACTGTACAATAGTAGAAATGCTCAACTACATATATACTGATTCAGAAAGCATACTTTCTACATGTGACGAGTGATGGTCCCACCACTGCCAACCAATATGTGATGAGTGACTGCCCCATCACTGCCAAATAATATGTGATGTCTCCATGCTGGGCCAGTAATCAAGAGGCCTGAATCCTCATCACTGACACTGGAGAGGGAAGTGCACTTGGAATACAAATTGATACACTCAGTATTTCCAGATGCAGACCTCTCTGTAAACCCAGTGCTTTGTGTCCCTGCCCTAAGTAGCTGACACCCACACACTGAGAGATTTGATTTTTTACTCACACACACTTGGGAAAGGCTGGCACAGATTTACCTGCTGTGCCTCCTTCTGCCCAGAGTATAAGGTAGTTATCACTGCCACCAGATACTCCACAATCAGCTACTCTAAGGCCCTTATTAAAGGGTGTCCAAATATATTGTGTAATATTAATACTAATACAAATGGTAGTAGTTGACCAAGACTGCTAGGCCTTTTGGAGTTGTACACAGAGTGTCACCAAATAAATTTAAGCACTCTCAAAGGTTAAGTACTTTTAACAAGAACCAGCCACAATAAAAGTTTTAAATGTATTTAATAATAAGTAATAAAAGCAACCACAATACAAGTTTCAAATATATTTAATAATAAGTAATAAAAGAACAAGAAAATACTAAATATATATTTACAGTAAACCACAGAGTTCAAATTACAGGGAATATTGAAAACAACACTGATGGACAGACTCAAACAAATAAGCAAAAACAATATCTAAACTAAGCTTTACTATATTTTCCGGACTAAATCTAGAAGAATTACTATTCCCTAATAACTTACTTGGTAGAGCAAGGTATAATGAAATATGTGAGCATTCTTTCTAGTCAGATTCCCCAAAACAGAATACACCATGATCAGAGATTACTACCTGTAAAATATAATATCCAAGATGGTGTGTGGAATGACCTCATCTGGGTACCTGACTCTAGGTTCTCACAGTAACCTCCTTTGAAACAGAGACAGGAATTTAGCATAGATGGCTACAATACACATCTTAAATGTTTATGACGGTGCCTGAGGCTTTCCCTCTTTTTACTGAGCTAATGAACAGAGGCTTCTTCCAGACTTAACATCTCCAGTCCTATTCAGCAGTATGGGGTGACATTTTAATGGTTTAACAGCTCATTTACATTTTCCTTGTTTTTCTTAAAATTAGCCAGCTGGTTAACCTTTGCTGTCCCAGTATCCTCTTATTAAAACATATATATTTAATTCAGTTACAATAATACATGTATATGTCTTTTCATTCCAGCAGGGTGCACAGTTGATACATTATAACACAAGTAAACCTCACAAATACATTTGCAGTACAAAAATCTGTACAAACAAGTTTGATATACAAATGACATATAATTGTTTACAATATTCTAGCTAGCTGTGCTGGCACAAGTTATACATCTACTGCCCTACTTCTCCTGGCATGGCTGGTAGTGCCTCCTATCATCACACTGCATGTAAAAGATTAAGATGTTTCAGTAATACTTATTAAAAAGTATTTAATGTACTTTCAGTTTTTTATTATTTAAGTAGAACATTTCTACATTGTTATCAGTTTGCCATTATAGTCTCATCTATTGCTGGCTTGTTTCAGACAGCCATGACATAAGGTCACATCCTTGAAAAGATAAAGGAAAGGTGGAAAAAGTAAAAAAATACTCAGCAGAAAGCACACGTCATTGTTTAATATTGCATTTTGCTGGCATACATTACAGAATCTTTAACTAAGGCTGTCTCCAGTGCCAGTGCCAGAGATGGCGTTGGAAATCTATCTATAGAAATATGTAGGCTGGTGGGGGGGTCTAACATGGAACAATTTTGTAGGACATGTTTGTCATGGCACACTAATCTGTCCACCCTGCCTCATGGAAGTGAGGTCCTAGTAATGAAAAAAAAAAAAAAAACAAGATACCTCCTCAGCAGTTGTGTTCTGTACTCTGGGGTCTGCAGTAGCAGGTCTATATTAAAATATTGTAGTCTGACATTATCAAATACGATATTGTCCACACTTGAATACTGAAAGTGCACTACATCGAATGTTTTAATGGAAAATCTCTGTAGGGGGAAATTTCCGTTTACTTCAATGTAGTGCTTTCCCGGAGTTAGTATATTTAAGTAGGTGGGTGCTGTGCCCCCCCATGTGGGGGGTGCAGGAGGGCTTGCCCCCCTGCCGACACACTATTTAGTTTGTTTTTTATTTAGTATATATTTTTATTTTTTGGTTTTGATAGTTTGAGACTTCGATCACTAAAGCTCGATCTTTAGTGATTCGAAGTTTTAAACCTTTGAGATTATAATATAGACCCCTGCAGTAGCATATCATGCCTGCTACTTGAGGTGATCTGTAAAACATATTGATCTGGTAATAATACTGTATTAGACAATACAAAAAGTCAGTTACCTGAGGAAACTGTTTTTTTTTTTTTTTGCCACAATGATAAGACCTTTTATTCTTGTCCAAGCAATGGGAAGGAGAGAATTGCCTTTTCATTTCTAACTACCAGAGTCTACCTTCCCAAGTATTGTGGTGTGGGTAGCTGACTTCACAAAGGACGGGAAAGCAGGGTAAAGAGAAGCCAGTTAAGATTGGAATAGTTGTTAAAGATGGTATATGACATATGTTATTGACAGGCAACATGGCAAGTAAGCCAGGAGCTTAGATTATGACTGGAATGACAATGGAATTAGAAGAGGATTCAAATCAGAAACAGTGTAACTTGAGGAAGATGGAGGTCTCAGTCACTGCCGAGTTGTATAGAGAAGTAAAAGGGATAATTCAGTTTCTGTCAGGATGAGTGGTGAATTGGAAGTGTTTTCTTATCACCTACTGAGTAGACAGGGAAGTCAGTAGTGTTGTGTAATCAGTGATGTGTTGAGTCTAGGGACCATCTGAAGACTGAAGCTACTATCGAGGTATCACTGGGATATTAAAGAACTTAAGCTACTTCTAGTTGAGAGAAGAGTTTAGGTATAGGATCTCAGTCACTTCCAGGATGGTTGCTGGGCAGGAGTTTGTAATCACCACCATGATGTGTGCACTGCTTGGACATTTACAATCACTGTCATGGCTGGGAATGACTGAGGGACTGCATATTACTTTAAGAGTGGTAATGTAGGTTTTCACTGATTCAATCATTAGGAATTTGGGACTGGGATAACCTGATCCCAGACCAGTTTAGGAAGGAGGATGACACTTTAGTATCTGCCTATGTGAGGAGAAGAAACATGTTATGGCAAATGTGTCTATGTACTGGATTTTTTTTTAATTTTTCTATTGGATTTTAACAGACATGAACAAAATTATCAAAATTCAACCAACACATAAATAAACTAACAAAACTGTATACAATGTCTATAACAAATATTATCATTAATCATCAACATTAAATGTTTTCTAAAATATCTTTAAACATTAGTCAAGATAATTTCTTCTGAGTAATATTTTCAGTTCTATTCTATAAAGTTAGCAATTCTTCATCACATACATTCTTTGCTAGACAAATGAATTCTGAAAAAGAGAGGATGTTTTTGTCTTTCCAAGTAATTGTGATAACCTTTCTGGCAAGATAGATCATAGGAGAGGCAACTGTGATATGGGAATATGATCTTGAAATGGAACATTAAATAAAATCAAAGAATTTGTAACATTACAGTTGTCTGACCATAATGCTTTAGCAAAATTTTCAAACTCTTCCCATAATGGAGCAGCCATTTGACATTTCAGAATCAAGTTTCCAGTCTGCATTCAAGTTATTATCACATCTCCAGCATTTTAAATTTTCAATTTTAGTAAAAAAGGTACTGGATTTGTTCATAGAACATCAGTTATAGATGGGCAGATACTTTACAAACAAGGCAAACCAAAGGCCAAACCTAACTGTAGTAGGTGAAGGACATTCTCTGCAACAAAGGTAAAGCACATGTTGCTGAACTGCAAGCACTAACTACATTATTGTGCAGTGATTCAGCTTGAATCCAACTTCTCTGTCTGGCCAGAAGCTGTGCTAAGCACTATGCCACCAACGGTACCTGAACAGCCATGCAATGGACAGGAATATAATGTAGGCCAACTTCTTGTGTAGCAACTATTCTAAGCATGACAGTGTCACTGCTCCCTTTGAGTGCTTGTTGGGCCATTCTGATTTGATCTGCCTTGTTCTGTAAAAATATTCATTTGGTTAATTGTGAAATGCTGCTAACTTAGCTCAAATGTCAACAGCTGAACTCATCTACTTAAAATGGCTTTCCTTATTATTGCTCCAAGTGATTTCAAACAGTAATAAGGGCTGAGCATGGCTCATCTCTGTCACTGAAATGCATTTTATGTAAGATTTTATCACTAACTTTTGACACTAAATTAGGAAAAGCTAACTTCAATAGCATGCTCATGACTTGCCTTTCATTTTTCAGAAAGTGATGCATTCCAGATGTCTTTACAGTTGTTAACAGTTTCAGCCTTGAAAGATTTGATTTACTGCATCTCAGCTTGTCTCTGGTGCATCCAGAATGAAATCAATAGTACATAACACAAATGTTTTATTTCTAGACAAATACAACCTGATAAACCTGCTAAGAAATATCCATTTGAAGACTTTAATATTGAATAAATCCTTCAGTGTATATGTGTAGGTTTTTAAAAGAGCAAGAGGCAAAACTGGATAAGTTTGTGGTCAGTGTCATAAGAAGGGTTCATAGCAAGCTTAGATTGGCCAGCTGTTTATTTCTTTTGTAAATTCACCTGTCATCAGCATTGAGGCCAAATAAGGTTACTTCTTTATTTACTGGCTTAAACTATTCAAGTTCTGTCAGCATTAGAAGATTAAAGTACATTTGAATACCATTTGTGCACAACAGAATTTTAAAATCATCTCGATCACTTCATAAAGCAATCCTGCATACATTAAGGTTAAACTGTATCTCACTCTCTCTCTAATTCTCAGCTCCCTCCCCGATCCATGTTTCTTCAAATGATTTCACTTAATTACCTTAATAGCAGACTCTTACCTGGTATCACAAGAAACCATGTCAAAATAGACGGTAATTCATGTGCATGTATTTTTTCACTGCTTATCTCTCTTAGACTTGCTCTTTAGGGCCTCTGCAGTGTTTATTAAAGGATTCTGCTAAAAAGGCAATATTAATTAGTACTACGTTGAAATTTGACTGGTGCTATGAATTTTATTTTGAGCTGTTTTTGTTTACCATTTATAAGCTTTTTCACATGGGAGCTATGATTTTAATTAACTGGCTCTGTTTCAGGAGTTATGGTATCACTTGCACATGCTGCTTGAAATCCCAGTTAATTAGAAATTTTTTGTGAAATTTAACATCTTCTTTCCCCATGAAAACTACATTGGAGAAGCCGGCATATGTCTGGGCTGTTGTTAAAGGCTAGACTTGAAATATTAGAAATGTCTATCAGCAACAAATAAACAGGGTATATATATATATATATATATATATATATTATATGTTAACAATCCCCAAGAACGTACGAACAAAGATCAGCAAAATCAGCCCAAACAACAAGGAGCCAAGCGCAAAAGTATATATATTCAAATAACAGCTCTAAACTTCCAAGGATCAAAAGTCCAGGGACGTAAAAAGTCTTTATTATAACAAAGTATATAAAGAAGTAAGCGCTTTCACGGATGCTGTCTCCGCTTCATCAGACATATTTACAAAGGATTAAAACAACTCAATATATAGTGCATACTCTAATCATGTGACTGCTGTTGCAATTCATCAATTAATTAAAAAAACCTTAAAATCTTAATAAAATTGAGAACATTAAATAAACAAAAAATTCAAAAAATTCATGATACGATATGTCTGTAGTTAAACTATTACATTAATAAAATAATTACATTAATAAAATAAAATGACAGGGCATTAGCGTAACTTTCTACCTCTCAAATGAGGTTTCAAAGAAACAGTCTCATTAAGGCCTCTGCCTCTTTGTGCTGCTAATCTAAGCATCCAACGAAGCTCGGCCTGCTCAGTTAAATTAATTATGTCCCCTATTCGAGTTGTCTCTAATTGAACATGGAGAACTTGAAATAAAAATGTATGGTCAAGCCCCTCATTCAAAGTATGTTTGGCTAAGGCACTGCAGTCTTGCTTTCTGTTATAACAATAAATGTGATCCCTTATACGTTCCCTTAAAGTTCTATTTGTCTTACCCACGTAATAACAAAAACATTTCATGCAGTGTGCAACATAAACCACATGTTTTGTGGTACAATCACTGTTGTTTCTCAATTCCCATAAACGTCCAGTGTCAGGATGTTTGAAATAATGGGATTCGTCAATGAAATTACATTGTACACATTTACCGCATTTCCTGGTTGCCTCAAAACCACCACCATTGAACTTATTAGATGTAACATCTATGGTATTATGACAAAGAACCCGTTTAAGGCTCTTCATGTTGCTGTGAACAAATGTGGGATGGTTGCCAACAATGTCCCTAACTCTCTCATCTACCATGAGAATATTCCAATTCTTTGCAACAGCTTCTTTAACGATATTCATGTTGTTGCTATAAGGTAAAACAAAGGGTTCTCTCAGATGACTATCCCTATTGTTGATATTAGTACCCACGCACTCTCTTTCTGAGAAATATGGTTTTGCTCTAGTGGTTCTTAAGGTCCCTACATTCGAGTAAACCTTGGAAATTTCATGTGGACTATATCCTCTGTTCATTAGTCCTTTCCTGAGCTCACCGAACTCATTCATGAAATGTGATTCTTTGCATGATAACCTGGACGGTCTCATGGCAAGAGGTTCTCCCATTCGATTCTCGGCTGGAGCACCTTCTGTGTGGAGTCTGCATGTCCTTCCCACGACCGAGTGAAAGACATGCGTGAATGGGCATGCCTTCGTTGAAGGCTGGGCATTGGGCTGGCACCTTGGCACCATAAAATTGACTGCCAACCATTAGCAGACTGAAGTTCTGCTGTGGCGACCCATAACCGGGAAAAGCCCAAAGAAAATCTATATATATGGGTTTGGCTAATGTCCAATCTGTAAAGTATACATAATCACAAAAATCTTAAATGAATGTGGTTCACTGAAAATGTTTTCAAAAGACAACTAATTTAAAATATAATAACAGGACCTTCCTTTCTGGAAAATCCCCACACTCTCTTCTGGTATAGACATTTTAGTCTCCTCTACCCCTCCCCCCATGCCACTGTATGCTGAAATTAAGACTATCACATACGTACGGGGGGGGGGTCATATTTTGATAAACTGCCACTGACATAATTGGAATTTCAAGCAGGTGATGAATTGAAAATATAATGATCAAACATATGTACTTTTCTCTGGAATGTGGTATTAGTCAATTGATGAAACTAAATGAACTCTGCTTATTTTCAAGACTCCATTTTAAAATAAAACAGGCAATGTTTATTTCTGTTGATTGTCTTTTAACGGCTATTTGCTATGAAGTAATAGCTGATACTATTTTAAAAGCTGGAATAAAATAACATGCAAGGCAGCTAGGCAAGTTGGAAATAATGAACAGAATAACATATTAAAAATTAATGAGAGTGCTTATTATAGTTGCCTCTCTATTTATTCAGTGAAGGAAGAAATCTATTTATAGCTAGCAAACATTCTTCTTGACATATGCAACAGTATTTCTACTAAAGTAACATACAGAGATTTATTGTAATTATATATTCCCAACTACAATTAAAATGTGTACTGTTTACCAGTGCATTTTTCCTGTGGAGTTTTAAAAGGTGTGAGATTTAAGAGGTTGAAGGCCGCACATGTAGCCCATCACTGGCATGGAGAGGAGTCTATCTGTCAGGAGATATGAATGCCAGGAAAAATAATAAATATTTTAAATGTAGAGTATTCTGTCAAACAAGTAAAGCAAGTCTCAGAAGTAATGCTGCATTTGAAAATGCATAAGTAAAATGTGTCAAATATCAGAATCAAGTATCTTAACTTTATGTATCAACATTTAGAAACAACAATAGTTTTAATGGTTAGCAACTATGGAAAAAATATCTCAAAACATTTGTAATATTTCAGACATTACAATTCTGTGGTCAGGATGTGCCTGGCACATTCATGCTCTATAATATCTCAAAACATTTGTAATATTTCAGACATTACAATTCTGTGGTCAGGATGTGCCTGGTGCATTCATGCTGTATAATATCTCAAAACATTTGTAATATTTCAGATATTACAATTCTGTGGTCAGGATGTGCCTGGCGCATTCATGCTGTATAATGCAGTTAAAGTAATTTATACAATTCTGTTTTTCAGCAGACAGGTTTTTAGAAATATTCCCAATGCAAGACCAACAGTCAGTCGGAAACATCTATGCAGTTAATAGGACAGGAGTCAATGCAATGCGTATGATTATTATTATTTTTAGTATTATTATTATTATTATTATTATTATTATAATTATTGTATGTGTATGTTTCAGCATAGTAGTATGTTACACTGAGAAGTAGAATAACGAATAAGGGTTAGGGACAAAGCCTTAAAATACATCCCCCCCATTTCTGATTAAATATATTGAATTGTGACTAATATGCTAGATTTTTATCTTACTCCCCAGCCAATGAGATTCATAGCCACCCTCCACAATGCATACCAGATGCAGGACAGGGGGAGTCTCTACCACAATACTGATAGAAATGCATTTCTTAGAATGGCATTGCTGATGGGTATACATTCAGAACACTTCAACAATCTGTGATAGTCACCACCTCTCTATAATATTTGGATCTCTTGATTTATAGCATTCACACATATTTCTTAGTCTTTTTTTTATTATTGACATAAGGTTTACTTTAAGTGTATGTGTGTGTTTTATTTTCTTGGAGTTTTAAAAAAAGTTCTTTGTCATGGCTAGTAAGCAAGGATTTTTTTCTGCATTCTTTGACTGCAAAGAGATTAATTCTGTCTGAATTGCCTGAGGAGCTGAAATGCAGCACTTTATTTAGGTTGAACAGAGAAGGACAAAGTTTAGTCTGTGACCTGCCTGTGTAGTATGATTGATGCTCTTTGACTTTTCCAGAGTTTCTCACATTACACAACCTGTTCCTTTTGTGCTCTTAAATCTAGTAGCTCTTGAGATGCCTTCCTTCTTTTAAATCTGAGTTTAGAAGGCTTTTACAGAGTTATCTTAGCTAATAAAAGTAATGAGTGCTTTATCCAGGAAAGATTTCAGTTTCCTTCCCTTTCATATCATACCATCCAGTAGATGAACACTGCAGTAACTAGAGCATTGACCCCTGATACAATTTAGTTTTGAAATCACTGGCCTGTTTTCTAGTACTGTCCTACAAAGGCCTCAGACTGCAGTATGCTGCATTTTGGAAGATTTCTATGTAAGTTATATGCTTGGATCTGACTGGAAGTTTTTTTCTACCTTGCTTTTCATGAGAGGAAAGGCAATATTCTTCATAAGTTTCACTTGGGCCTTTTCTGATTAGCTGGGTTCTGTTTGATAGGCAGCCACCTGGATTTTTCAATATGGATGTCTGTGTTCCTCAATACTCTGGCTGAGCCATGGACTCTGCAGTAGTACAGAGGTTATTTCAACAAAAAGCCAGCAATGCTTGTCTTTCATTGTCAAAGCATTATTTTATTCTCTGTATTACTTCTCCTTTGAGTCCTACACCTACATTGTAATAAAAAGATTGTCACCTACCCAAACCTACTACTAAAGTCTACTTGATAAGGGTAGAACTATAGCTGTAGGGGGCACTCTGAATGGTGCTAGCTCACCCTTATAACATCTGTGATTCACCATCTTGTCATGGATAACCTTTGACATGCTGTTAAATCCTGCTCCATCTGTGGTCTAGTTGTACTATGTAGTGAATTACAAAATTGCTATCTACTGTGAGATTATACTACACCGTACACTGAATCAGATAATTTGCAGACCCTCCTTTACTGAGCCATGCCGTACAACTGCTAGCATCAAGGTTAGCATCTCTGTTCTTTTATTCTACATATCCAGCTGTTGCTTGTTGAACTGTTTTTATGCCCTTAGACTGTTTTATGGATTTTGCTCTTTCGGACTGTATTACCTTTACACTGTTTTTGTTATTTTTGTAGCACTTAGACAATGCAAATCATATGTAGAACTGCTTATTTTCTTTCTTTCTTTTTCTTTCTTTCTTTCTTTCTTTCTTTCTTTCTTTCTTTCTTTCTTTCTTTCTTTCTTTCTTTCTTTCCTTAAGTTACAAATTCTGTTCTATTTAACTGCTGATAATCCCTGTTCTTGGTTATTTTTCACCCTAGCTGCTGTAACTAGTATACTAACCTGCGCATACAACACTGTGAGCTAGATCCTTCTCTACTGTTTTCCTTAACTGTTTCCAAATGACCCATTCCTCTGTCAATATAAATTATCTTCATGCCAGTCCCCTAATACAATACCTACAGTGTTGTCTCTTTTGGCTTTTCCCAGTTAGGGGTCACCACAGCGGAACTCATGTCCACTAATGATTGGCAGTACATTTTTACGTGCTGAGTTGCCAGCTCTGATGCACAACCTTCAACGAAGGTACGCCCATTCAAGCATGTCTCCACACAGAAGACGCTCTAGCTGAGAATCGAACAGGACGTCTTACTGTGAGGCAACAATGCTACCTATTACACCTTATCTTAACACCAGTTCTCTAATACTTTATTTGGCTTAACCCCATCAGTACTGTAAAAGAATGCAGTTAACATATGGTCTGTAATTATGATGCCATGCATTGTTCTTACCTCTCACATAACCAGTTTATTAGTGCAAAGTAACTCAAGGAAGTGTAGGAAGTATCTCATGTTTACTGATATTACCTTATCTCCAGATGTTTCTAATATATACTCTGATTAGATGCATATCTCTATTCTTTATACTGTCAGAAAATAGCTGTATACCATTACACCTGCTTATGCTAATGCTCACCAATATTCCCTTCCTAAGCCTCCCAGGCACCCATGTAAAAGACATCTCCATCTAAGGATATACTATTTATCTATAGGCATTCTAGGATTTAATCCTGCAATTGTAACTACACATACTTCTTCAAGGAGTCACTCCAGCTCTGAACCCATACAGTCACATAGGCTGGATTCAAATCATAAAGTATTTTTTATAGATGATTCTGTTGTCAGACACAGTAATGCCATACTCAGGAGTCCAGGTGTAAAGTAATTTGTCCCTGGTTCTAGTTCAATGACATTACAGAGGCTTTCAGGACTTTTCATTATCCGAAATATAAGTATGTCGTCACTGTTGCCAGTGTAGAAGTGAAGGATCATAGAAGCTCTACCCCAAGGGAGATGCAATAAGAAACAAACTCATATCATCACCTGTGTCTCTGAGGAAAGTAAATCAATAATAACTCATCTTATCACCTGTGCCTCTGAGGCAGGTAAATCACTAACAACTCATCTCATCACCTGTGCCTCTGAGGAAAGTAAATCACTAATAACTCATCTCATCACCTGTGCCTCTGAGACAGGTAAATCACAAAAAACTTATCTCATCACCCGTGTCTCTGAGGCAGATAAATCACTAACAACTCATCTCACCTGTGACTCTGAGGAAAGTAAATCACTAATAACTCATCCCATCCCTTGTGTCTCTGAGGCAGGTAAATCACTAACAACTCATCTCATCACCTGTGCCTCTGAGACAGGTAAATCACAAAAAACTCATCTCATCACCTGTGCCTCTGAGGCAAATAAATCACTAATAACTCATCTCATCACCTGTGCCTCTGAGACAGGTAAATCACTAATAACTCATCTCATCACCTGTGCCTCTGAGACAGGTAAATCACTAACAACTCATCTCATCACCTGTGTCTCTGAGAAAAGTAAATCACTAACATCTAATTTCATCACCTGTGTCTCTGAGGCAGGTAAATCACAAACAACTCATCTCATCGCCTCTGTCTCTGAGGAAGGTAAATCACTAACAACTCTTCCCATCACCTGTGTCTCTGAGGCAGATAAATCACTAACAGCTCATCTCATCACCTGTATCTCCAAGGAAAGTAAATCACTAATAACTCATCTCATAACCTGTGTTTCTCAGGCAGGTAAATCACTAACAACTCATCTCATCACCTGTGCCTCTGAGGAAAGTAAATTACTAACAACTCATCTCATCACCTGTGTCTCTGAGGCAGGTAAATCACTAACAACTCATCTCATCACCTGTGCCTCTGAGGAAAGTAAATTACTAACAACTCATCTCATCACCTGTGTCTCTGAGGCAGGTAAATCACTAACAACTCATCTCATCACCTGTGTCTCTGAGGCAGGTAAATCACTAACAACTCATCTCATCACCTGTGTCTCTGAGGCAGATAAATCACTAACAACTCATCTCATCACCTGTACCTCTGAGGAAAGTAAATCACTAATGACTCATTTCATCACCTGTGTCTCTGAGGAAAGTAAATCACTAACAAGTCATCTCATCACCTGTGCCTCTGAGGCAGATAAATCACTAACAACTCATCTCATCACCTGTACCTCTGAGGAAAGTAAATCACTAATAACTCATCTCATCACCTGTGTCTCTGAGGCAGATAAATCACTAACAACTCATCTCATCACCTGTACCTCTGAGGAAAGTAAATCACTAATAACTCATCTCATCACCTGTGCCTCTGAGACAGGTAAATCACTAATAACTCATCTCATCACCTGTGCCTCTGAGACAGGTAAATCACTAACAACTCATCTCATCACCTGTGTCTCTGAGAAAAGTAAATCACTAACATCTAATTTCATCACCTGTGTCTCTGAGGCAGGTAAATCACAAACAACTCATCTCATCGCCTCTGTCTCTGAGGAAGGTAAATCACTAACAACTCTTCCCATCACCTGTGTCTCTGAGGCAGATAAATTACTAACAGCTCATCTCATCACCTGTATCTCCAAGGAAAGTAAATCACTAATAACTCATCTCATCACCTGTGCCTCTGAGACAGGTAAATCACTAACAACTCATCTCATCACCTGTGTCTCTGAGAAAAGTAAATCACTAACATCTAATTTCATCACCTGTGTCTCTGAGGCAGGTAAATCACAAACAACTCATATCATCGCCTCTGTCTCTGAGGAAGGTAAATCACTAACAACTCTTCCCATCACCTGTGTCTCTGAGGCAGATAAATCACTAACAGCTCATCTCATCACCTGTATCTCCAAGGAAAGTAAATCACTAATAACTCATCTCATAACCTGTGTTTCTCAGGCAGGTAAATCACTAACAACTCATCTCATCACCTGTGCCTCTGAGGAAAGTAAATCACTAATAACTCATCTCATCACCAGTGTCTCTGAGACAGGTAAATCACAAAAAACTTATCTCATCACCCGTGTCTCTGAGGCAGATAAATCACTAACAACTCATCTCATCACCTTTGTCTCTGAGGCAGGTAAATCACTAACAACTCATCTCATCACCTGTGTCTCTGAGTCTGGTAAATCACTAGCATTAAGTATTCATCTTCCCTCACTAAGAATAATGTTTACAATCAAAGAAAAATAAGTGCTAGAAAAATTTGATCTGATAAGTGGCACAAATCTAGGGGGATCTTATGCTTTTCTGGCTAGAACTAAATGGTAAATGCCCTACCCTGCCTTGCTGTGGATAGTATGCAATTCATTTTCCTTTAATTGTATGTACTGGTTGAGTTTCCTCCACAATGTCTTTTTTGCCTTAGTTCAATTCTCATTTTGAGTAAAATCAGGATCTGTCTACTTAATGCTAAGAGATTCAATGCAAAATATGCTTATCATACAGTCAGGATTACTGGAAACTATGGAGGAATATCCATATTTATCAGGAACTCTACTAACTCAAGTTAAATCTCGCATTCCACCCATCCAGGATATAAGAAAATTTGTGATTTATTTCAACAAAAATAGCTGCAACTTCACTGCTGGCTAAAGATTCCCTTCTGTGTCCTCTTTAAATCATACTGTGCATTCCATTTAACTCAAAAAAGCTACAAATGAAAAAAGCAACCCTTATTATGAGTAATTTTAACTAACCATCAATGAGATAGTAGATAGCTAACCTATAAAATCATAATAAATAAACCACCCAGGGTTTCCTTGATTTTTTAAATAAAACAAAGAGTTAGAAGATCACACTGAAAAAACAATCATTAAAAACTAAATGAAGACTCCAGCCAAGCTAGAACTTCCAATGAGTGACCTCCCAAACCTCCTGTAACAGAGGCACATGGGATATATGCAAATTACCCCTATGAACATCAGGTGTTTCAGCTGTATGGCGGTTCTGATTGCCCATGACTTTTACATTTGAAGTCGTTTTAATGGACAATTTCAGGCCAATAAAGCATTCCACCCATCCAGGATATAAGAACATTTGTGGTTTATTGTTCATAAAATTGTCCATTAAAACGACTTCAAATGTAAAAGTCATGGGAAATCAGAATCGCCGTATAGCTGAAACACCTGATGTTCATAGGGGTCATTTGCATATATCCCATGTGCCTCTGTTACAGGAGGTTTGGGAGGTCACTCATTGGAAGTTCTAGCTTGGCTGGAGTTTTCATTTAGTTTTTTTTTTTTTGATTTTCTAAATAGAAATCCATAGTGCAAACCCCTCCTTGCTATTGTCTCTGCCAAATGCTTTCCCTCCTGAATCATTCTGCTTGTCACCACCTCAAGTGATTAAATCATTTCACCTGGCTCTAATCATCACATTTAAAACAAGCCTCCCCACCCATGAAAACCCTAAAGAATTTCAGAATTATTGTAAAATATCTTATTGCTAATTACTAATACCCCAGACAACTACATCTGTTGTAGCCCATGGCACAATCCAATTAATGATATCACCCTTGCTTCTGCATAGTCCTCAGAGTTTCAATCTCACATGAATAAGTGAATTGAAAATGATGTTCCCCTACCAAGAGAACAATGATAACTTCTAAAATAAGCCTACATGGTGGAACTCCCACACAAATCACCGGTATAGAAGCACAGCTGGCCTTATGCACAGACCAAATATGAGGCTGTCTAGGGCACCATGCTTTAAGGAGTACTCTTTCCATATTTATTAATTTATTTAGAGCAATGGAATGCATCAATTTTTGCCATAGACATACATACATAAATAAATAAATAGATATGGTGCCCGTGTTAAAGCAAAACATGCCCAAAGCATGGCGGGTGGCCAAGGTGGGAGGTGATCCACTTGACTTGACTATTCAAGTTGCATAATGTTAAGCTTGAATGTTGTGAGGTCTCAGGGCAGAGACCTTGCAATGTTCAGATGTAGGAGCAAAGCCACACAATACATACTTCTTCATTCACAAGGTTTTTCATCAAAATGCGCATTTTATGAACAATAAGAAGGATATATCTTCAGTGTCTGGCTTTATTGACTGACTGCAATCTTCAACAAGTTACCAGAAAACTTTTATAATGGACAAGTCAACATTATGAGAGAAAATCAGGGAGTTTCTTTATTATTATTGTGTTGTAATGATACTGGCAGTGATACACCAGATATTTGCTGAAATATTTGCTCTGTGAAGGATCAGGACTAAGCCAAAAATAGTCAGGATTAAGGCAGGAAACCAAAGGACCAAAATCAGTGACAAATTTAAAATATTTATGTAAAAACATTAATAGAACAACAGATATTGCATATAACCATATATTTTATGAACAATAAGAAATATGAAGCTCTAATGTCTGGTATTATTAACAGAGTGTAATCTTCAGTGATTTACCATAAAATTACAAATTTTATGATATTCACAGCAGACTTATCAAGCAAAATCCAGGATGGAGGTGAGAGGTATGTTGGGCAGCTTTTGTAGTACTAGGACAGAAAGATATCTGTGCATAACAAAGTAATAACAATTGCTGGGGCTGTCCATGGAGGAAATTTCAAGATAGAGATCTTTGTTCATTATTCTGGCTGTAGAGCAAATTGGAATGCATTTATGTGTGGCAACTGTTTATGTGGAACAAAGTTAAAATACATTACATGTCTGAATTGTAAACACAGGTGGCTATAACTGCTACCTGTCAATTGAGGTTGGCTGGATGAAAATAACTGATCCTCTTATCATTTGTTCAGGTTAAACAACCACTGTGTCTTTACGGCACTATGGGCTACCTAATTGGTCACCTGATATGCACAGACAGGGTATGTTTATGTTAGTGCTGTCTTTGGAGAAAATTGACTATCTGCTATTTCTTCCTTTTTATTATGGCCTTGCAAGAGTAATATGACTTGTATGAATCAGCTTAAAATATTGAAAGGCATGGCAACTGTTTGGAACGAAGATGCAATCCATTACATAGCTATCCTCTTTAATCACAATGAGACATCAGAATTGCAAATAGAGGTGGCTATAAATGCTTGGCTGGGGGGTGTTGGCTGCATTAAAGTAACTGACCTTGTTAAATAGTCATCTTTCAGAAAATAAGGGACAAAATGATCACAAAATACCCAGATCTTCAAAGCTTCTGAGGACCCCCACATACCAAGGCTATATAAATGGATTTTGACATGGGTTTAGAAATGCCCTGAATCCCACTTAGTCTACAGTTATCCATGCTCAGAGGTGTATATACAAGGTTGCTTTAGCTTCTGTGGGGGCTGTGGATAATGTCCTTCAAAATAAACCCAGAGATCACTCCATCTTGTTTGGCTGTGAACAGTGTTGTTTTTCACTTTCCTCATAAACTTCAGAGGAGTACATAGAGAGTCACTGTAGTTTGTATACGTGCAGTGTACTGTTGAGAAGTAATACTTTGGAAACATTAATGTAGTCATTGTTTTTTTTTCACTTTCCTCACAATCAAACATCAATTACATATATAGGTGGCTATCTTCTAAGGGAAGATAAGGATGTGTGCCATTTATAGTTATCTGATAGCAAATGCATTATGATTTATTTGTTTGTTCAGTTTTGCCCTTGTCTGACATCAGAGGGGAGCACAGAAGGTGGTATCTTTTAGAGGCAGGGGATAGGAGGCTTGCAGTGTATACGTATGAATGAAAACAACACCTTGAAATAAGACTGTGACCATTTTGCCTTATTTTTCACCCCGTTTTATGCTAGAGGGAGGTACACAGAAAGTGCCTACCTCCTTATAGTGGGGGGAGAAGAGAGATACTATTTTCCAATCTGATTTACATGTCCTTGCAAGCATTTTGTTTTCAAATATATTTTATTAGAAAGCTGTTAACATCTACATGGGAAAAAAATAAAAACATAGTAGTAATTGGATTATGTATGAGTTAAGCAGATTCTGGTGTAATAAGGTCTAGTATTACAGTTAATGTTTGAGTAAATGTAATCTAAATTTGTTGTTTTCATGTATACATGTGTAGTGTTTTAAGTAGTTTAGAACAGAGTTTTGGAATCTGACTCAGAGGACATTTCACTTCTATGCAGCCAATTATTGGTAACAAAAAGAAGTGTCAATACATTTACATCAGTAATTTTTATATTTCCTGGAGCAAGATGTAGATGGGCTAGTTGCCAGCTCCATTTGATGTTACTATAACCAAATTTATCAAGATGTATTTTAAAATTCTCCCAAAGGGATTTTGCTTATGGGCAAAATCAAAAACTGTGTCACAAATCTCCAAATTCAGCTGTAGAAACAGTACATAATATTGACTTGTAGAGGTTAAATAAAGCTATTTTTGGAGTTAAATATGTATTAATAATAATCATTAGTTATGTGTACTAAAGTTTTTGAGGGAAGTAACGTTCTTATTTTGACCAAAAGCTTATCAGTAATTAGAATATTATCATATTCAATCCAAAAAAGGGTCTTTTATTTGTCTCAGTGCTTCTATATAACCTTTAGGAAGATTTAGATTCCTTCTTTGGGAGTCAAGAAAATTGGCATTATTTAATATTAAATAAGGTAATGATTTGTCTTTAAAGTGCTGTCTTTCATGTTTAAAGTTTTGCTATTTAATTTAATATTTGGGTTATTAATTGGTGGCAGCAGCAAAAACAACTCTTCAGATCTAACATTTAAATTAACTTCTGAAAAGTTTAATTAAACTAACCAAAGTTTTATTGACTTTTACGGTTTTAAGGTCCTCATTGTTAGACCTATATTGTAATACCAAAATATAATTATTTTAGACATTAAAACTGACAAAATGGATTTGTGTATTTAAGACCAAAAACATGTTCATGCCTTTATCTAGATATGCTTATAATACTGCTTTGTTGTGAAACAAAGGAACATTGCGTGCTCCAGTGAAGCAGTTAGAAACGTAAATAATATGTCTCTGCAGTCCATCTTTGTTTTGTTACAGGTCTTGTAATTGAATATAGCTTTGTTAGTGTAAACATGTGAATGAAGTCATAAGAAAGTGTAGCATATGTAAGAAACATGCTAACCAACAGTCTCTGAATAATAATTACATATTTATACTGACAAACAACGTTATGAATTATGATTTGAAGGAATATTCCTGAACTTGTCTGTTCTTTGCTTTTATGGTGATAAAAGTTTATGGTAGTCTGCCATGCTCTTAGTGTCTACCTAAACTTGTAATTAGTTTATCTTAGATACGCTGCTGTTTATTTGTGTAATATGTATTTTTTTTTCCAATCTACTTTCAATGTCTTATTGGTTTTCTGCTAATGATGGATGGAGATAAGAGAAGAACAGACTTCTTAACACTTACCAGAGACAAACAGAAATGCTAGCTTGTTACAGTTTATTTGAAAGTTAAGATATCCATACCATATATTTACTAATTGCATTTATGATATAGTAATAAAGTGCAAATTCTGGGAGCTCCAGACATCCCAGTGTTGGGGAGCCATAAGTTTTGACTAGGTAATGCTTACCGATTTGGGGTGATAAATGAAACTGCTTAATCATGGTTTTATATTTTTATAGGTATATTCAGGTATTGGTTGAAAAGAAGCAGACATAAAGAAAACAGATTTTTGGGGAAGATGTTAATTTTAATTATAGTTGTCTTTGAAAAGAGTGAAATATTTACATTTTCTGATCTAGTGATTATATTTTGTATATTCTGCCAAGAATTAATTAGATTAAATTGCAAGAGTGCTTTGTTGCCTTGACAGAAGTGAATTCCTAAATATTTTTTACAATAGAAAACCGTTTAATTCCCTTTAATAAACACACATTGATATAATCATAATTACATGAAAGATAGAAAATCTAGATTGATTTAAGTTTATACTTAGATACTTCAGAAAAATGGTTTATTACATTTAAAATCTGGGGTAAACAGTAGCTTGGAGTGGCTAGGTTTATGTGTATATCATCTGCACACACAGTTAATAGAATTCTGGTATGGAACATTCTGGGAAATTTAATATGTGATTTTTGTATTAAGAATAAAAATATCATTTCTATATATATTTTTAAAAGTGTGGAGACAGCTGGCAGCCTTGTCTAACTCTTTATGCAATTTGAATAGGTTTCAACAGAGCTTTGTTAATAAAAAATTGTGTGGAGAGTCTTTGATGTAATATTCATAAAATGTTAAGGAAATAAGAATAAAAAGAAAGCAAACGACTGGTGTTGTACTGCCCAAAATAGTAACAACTCAAACAAAAGTACCCAAAAAGCTGGCAATAACCCACTGTCATTGTAGAAAAAGAATAATTGATTTAGCACTTTTGTCCACAAACACAGTGAACTTCTTCAGAATACGAAGGAAACTTGAATTTATTTAAGACTTATTGTAAAAATGTAATATTTGTGCAAAAATACCTTTAAAACATCTAACACTATAGCAAACATTTGATTGCTACAATGAGTCTTAAATGTTAGGAGCATATTCAGCATGAAAAAATGATCATTATTCTGTCTGTTTTTTTATAATTGTAGCCTAGAAGGGAGAAATGATAACTGAAACTATAATCTTCAATATATTTGATAGAACACACACACACACACACATACACACACACACGGAAAAAAATAAGAATCAATTGGATCTGTGGGATCAGTTTTAGGTTTTAGAACTGAGATGGTTTTGGATCTATTTAGATATTGATTAGAGAATCCATTTCTCTGATATCTAAAAATATTATCTTTAGAATTTTAGCTAAAATACCTGAGAACTGTTTATAGAATTTGGAGGAAAAAAGCATCAGGTCCAGGTGTTATACGATGTCTTATTTGTTTGATAGTTTGGCCAATTTCAATAAAAGTAATTGAATGATTCAAAATAGATTTATGTTCTTCTGCAAATTAATCTGTTATAAAAGTTGTTAATGTCATCCTCAGTGTTTGTATTGACTTTGCTATTGTAAGTATCAGAGTAGTACTGTTCAAAGACACGAATAATTTGCTCATTAGAAGAAATTATCTTATGCCTATGTTTTTTCTCTTGGAATGTGGTATTTGTTTTTTTGAGCTTTGATGAATTGAGCAAGTAACCTGGGCTGAATTTGTACTCATTCTGAATAATGGGCTAAAATAATAGTTTTGTACCATGACGGTTGTGTCATGTGTATAAGTGTAAGGTCTTTTCAAAGTAAGTTTATCTCATTTTCAAAATTTTTATCATAATTTTTGATTATTTTATTCTTTTAATTTTGTAATGATTTTTTCAGTTCCATTTCTTTTTCTTTATAAATGTTCTGTATTAAGCAGCTTTCCTAATTTGTACCCCTCTGAAGTGAGCTTTTAATGTTGCCGAATTTATATCAAGTTTTTTTTTATTTCTGTGTTCTGTAAGTTTTTGTAAAAGTTCACTTATTTCTGATTTTATATCTTCCTTCTCTAAAAAGTAGGATTCAATGTCCATTTATTGCTCCAAAGTTTTCAATGGTGTACTGTATCCCAATTTAAAGTTAACAAACTATTTGAATAATCAGATAATGGTCTATGTTCAGTTTGAAAATCTATTGTTTTTATAATGTTGTTAGATATTAGAAAGCTATATGTAACCATGGTTTATAACATGGTGAGAAGTATGTAAAGTTAGTTTCGGAGTATTATTACTAGAGCTAATGCTACTATATTAAATGGGAGGATTTTATGAGTTGTGTTCTGTAATTAGAACTAAAATAGCTAAAGCAATTTTCTTACCAAAAAATCACAAGTTTTTAATAGAATTAGAAACTGGATCAAGAATTGTATTCCAATCTCTCCCTATAAATGCATGATGATTTTTGTATATCATAGGTAGATGATAAATTTGATCTACATTAGATACATAAATGTTTAATAAAAAAAAGTTTTATTTAGATTATGTACTAGGCAAATGGCATAACACCAGTACTCATCTGGGCAAAGTTAGTTTTAATTACTGTATTTATTAACTGTATTTATTAAAAAATTGCAGCACCTGCTTTCCTTTTCAGTTCCTTTATTCCTTATGTTATTTTATGTACGATCTGTCTTTTCTTCAGGGGAAGCAATTGTTCCTTTAACGTATGTGTTTCTTGAATATAAAAATATTTACATGGATGATTTGTAATATGAATGCAGAAAAAAAGCATTTTTTCTGATCTTGCAAGCCTCTAATATTCCAAGATTGTATATATCAAGTCATTGTTCAGATCAGGTGTATATTTCTACAGCCAAACAAGATTGTGAATTATGATTGGAAGGGATATACAAGAACCTGACTGTTCTTTGCTTTTTATGTAGACACATTTCTCTGATAGATTATAACAAACGCTCAGTAGGAACTCAGACTAAATCCAAGCATAGTAATATTCCAAAAAATGGATGTCTAGAAGGCTGAAGTTGAGTAAAAACAGCTTTAATAACAATAGTAAATGTACTCAAGACAAACTGGTGAGCGCTTTTGCAACTTACCCACTTATTCAGACCATAAAAAATAAAACACTTTAAAAGCTTGTATACAGATAACCAGCCATGCAACTAAGAGACGTCAAGTCACATGATGCAAATTAATGATGCAAACCTCTCCTCTTCAGAGCAGGTTTTAAAGACACAGCATTATTCAGACCTGGGTACTCTGTAGCCCTCAAGTAAAGAATCCATCTTAACTCCATATATTCTGTTTCATTAGCTATATCACCTCCTCTTATATTAGTATCAACTTTATGCAAAACCAGAAACTTAAATCAATGGGTATCATCAGTTTCCATCACATGTTTGGCTAACGCATTACTTTCTTTCCTGTTGCGTATGTCAATAATATGCTAAAGAACTCATTCTTTTAATGGTCAATTGGACTTCGCAGTATAGAACTTTTCACATACAATGCACTATGCTGAATAAACTATGTTCTTATCTGTGCAGTCGATATAAAAATTAAACTCAATCCTTTTCATAGTTCTAAGACGTGTAACAGAAGTAACTGTTCACACAAGCCTGCAGGCACTACATGATCTACAGGCATACATATGTCTCCTTTCAGAATGTACCCTGTCTATATAGTTCTTTCTATAGCATAAATGTTGTCTCAGGGTTTTATTATTTTAAAGGTAAATTGTGGATGGTGCCCAACTACATTGCTTACACTTGGGTCTGTCATAAGTATTGGCCAGTTCTTTTTCACCACATCGCAAATGACGTTAATGTAACTTGAAGACGTTAAAGTCACCCTCCTTGCATTGCCTTCAGGCAAATGTTTCTCCTTATCTCATTGGTCCAGGGGGTCATAGAAATAGGGTCTAATCTCATTCCCAGTGGCAGATCTAACCTCTTCAATAGCCCTTTCAATGACCCCTATTTTGTAACCACGCTCTAATAATTCTATACCTAGAGTACCCAGAACTTCTTCTAGCTTAGTTTCATTAGTGTGCAGTCTCATTACTCTGAGCACTTGTTTTTTAATCACATTTCTTGGAATGTGCCTAGGGTGCATGCTAGTGTTGTGCAGGATGTTGTTCTTAATACAGGATTTCCTAAACATACCTGTGCAAATGCTACCTAGCTCATCCTTCTTAACTACAGTGTCAAGAAAGTCTATGACCTCAGCAGAGTGAAGCATAGTAAATGAAAGAACGGTAGTTGTATTTTGTAAATAACCTGCAAACTCCAATAGTAGATTAGTTGGTCCTTGCCAAACAAAAAAGACATTGTCCACAAATCGTTTATAGAATTTCAACTGTGATCTAAACCTAGCATCTGTAAAAATGGACTGCTTTTCCCAATATTCCAAAACAATATTGGCATAAGAGTTGGCACATGCTGTGCCCATTGCAACCCCCAGTTTTTGCAGAAAATATTCTGATTCAAAAATGAAAATATTATTCTCTAGTATTAGCTCCCCTAGTGCACACAATAGCTCTACCTTTGAATTAGAAAAATCTCTGTCAGACATCAAAAAAAGCCTCACACTATCTATTCCTACATCATTTGGAATGTCCGTAAAAAGTGAATTAACATCTAATGCTACAAACAGAATGTCATTCAAATCATCCACATTTTTTGACCATTGATATTGGTCTTGTAGAAATTGCTTAGTGTCTTTAAACACAGTTGTGATGGTGCCAAGAACCAATCTAAGTTGCTTTTCAGCATATATAGAGATGGGCTCAATCAGCCCCTCTCTCCCCAAAACTATAGGTCAAAGAGGGGGGTTGACAGCATCTTTATGCATTTTCAGTAACCCATAAATAATGAGTATTCTGGGATGGTCGACTATGAAGTAGGTGTATAAACAGTAATCAATCTGATTCATCATTAGCAAATCATATAAATAAAAATTAACTCTGTTAATTATTCCAGTAACTTGAAATCTTTGCAGCCTCATATAAACCTCTTCATCATTTGACATACTAGACATCTTTTCAATGTAAATACTTTTGTCTAGAACAATTATCCCTCCACCCTTATCAGCTGGTCTAATCATTAAATGATGTGCCTTAGTTAAATCATTCAAAGCTTCCATTTCTTTAGAAGTCAAATTATGAAAAGCTGCACCATTACACTTATTTGCTAAACAATTCCTTAGGTAATTCTCACATATATTCAAAAAAGCTTCTGAAGAAGCAGGCAAGCCGTGAAAGTGCTCACCAGTTTGTCTCGTATACATTTGTTATTGTTATTAAAACTGTTTTTACTTAACTTCAGCCTTCTGGATGTCCATTTTTGGAATATTACTGTGTTTTTATTTAGTCTGGGTTCCTACTGATCTTGTGTTATAATCTTATTCGTTTTTTTTTGGGCTATTGGAAGGAACCATGGCTGAAGGTGAACATTGAGCTTGAGTATAACCCTCTGGATACAATGAATGGCCCTGACAAGAGTGGTTTTAAAGCCACTAGGAACAATGCTACTAGAATGTTGGAAACAGGATGCATGCTCATGACAACTCACAATCCATTTATGGATATATGTTTTAAAGTAGAGACTACAGATGAGACTACTGCTAACAAGCCCACAGTGTATGACTTTCGTATGTTACTTAAGGTTCTGGAAGATAATCTTTTTAAGTTTAAACACCTGCAGTGGCAGCATTTCTATTCTGAAGCAGCTTTGCATCATAAAATTGTTCCCAGAGGGTTGCGTGTTTTCAAAATGCCCTCATATGGTGACAGTTTTCCTGAGCTACTAAAATGCTGTCAAGAATTAAATTTACAGCTTAGTCTCAATTACATGCATCTACTGAATGACTATTTTCATCCTGAGAAGGAATCCCTTGCCAGAGAAATCAACGAAATGTTTGCTGAGCTGAGGGATACTCATAAAGGAGAATATATATATAGAGCTCATGGAAGAACTGCTCTGTAACATTTTGCTCTATGAGCGGAGATTACAGAGTGAAAAGCTAAATAAACTGAAAAGGGACTCACTAGACTTTCAAAGAGGCTATGTTTTTTCATGGCCCAGAGGGAACACAGATGTGAGTGGACCTAATAGCCTAAGCTAACCCATAGGAACAATGCTTAGACAGGGAGGGAGTTGCCAGAAGAAAGAACATCACAGGAAAGATATTCTGACCCCAGAAGGTGGAAATGTGGCTGCATCAGCCTCAGGGAGTGCTCTAGCAGCCACAGAGCTTGTTTCTGATACTAGTCTCCCTGAACAATGTGTAATAAGTCAGCTGAGTACTAGAGAATATATTGTACTGCCTTCAACTAGTATGTTGAGCAGTTTTATTCCATGGAATCAACAGGCTCTGGTCGTTTAACTGAAAACTTGACCTGTGGCTAAATCTAATGAAGCTTTGAATAATGCTTCTGCCACTACCACTTCTCAGCCCCTGAACTCTGTTTTTTTAGAGAAAGTCTTACCTATACAGCAGGAGAAATGAAAGGGGCATTCGCAGAGTTGGCAATGCAGGCCCAGTACAGGGTCGGACAGTTCAATGAAGTGGAGGAAATTAGACAGAAGAGGATGGCAACAAGTGATCTAGTTTTTAATTTTATCAGCATTTGAACTTACTAAAGAACAGGTTGCTGTATTGAATAAAGGACTTTCCTTTATTCCAGCAGTTAAAACAGACTTAACGGATGTCTTTTTGGACTTGAAACTGTTTGCTAGAAATATAATGTTAAATGTGATGTTTCCAGACAAAGTTCAGTCGTATGATTTTTTTTAAGAAAGCAAGTGTTTTCACTCCTGAATTCAAACCAGCCTTAGAAGCTTTTTTGAATATGTGAGAATGACCTAAGGAATTAGATTAGCAAATAAGTATAATGGTGCCACTTTTTATAATTTGTCTTCTAAAGAAATGGAAACTTTGAATGATTTAACTAAGGAACAACATTTAATGATTAGACCACCTGATAGGGGTGGAGGGATAGTTGTTCTAGACAAAAGTATTTACAGTGAAAAGATGTCTAGTATGTCAAATGATGAAGAGGTTTATATGAGGCTGCAAAGATTTCAAGTTACTGGAATCATTAACAGAGTTAACTTTTATTTATATGATTTGTTGATGATGAATCAGATTGATTATGGTTTATACACCTACTTCACAGTCGACCATTCCAGAATACCCATTATTTATGGGTTACTGAAAATGCATAAATATGCTGTCAACCCACCTCTAGGACATATAGTTTTGTGGAGAGGGTGGCTGACTGAGCCCATCTCTATCTCTCTCTCTCTCTCTATATATATATATATATTTATGCCAAAAAGCAACTTAGATTGGTTCTTGACACCATCACAACTGTGTTGAAACACACTAAGCAGTTCTTACAATGCCTATATCAATGGTCAAAAAATGTGGATGATTTGAATGACATTCTGTTTGTAGCATTAGATGTTAATTCACTTTTTACGGACATTCCAAAAGATGTAGGAATAGATAGTGTGAGGCTTTTTTTGACGTCTGACAGAGATTTTTCTAATTCAAAGGTAGAGCTATTGTGTGCACTAGGGGATCTAATACTAGAGAATAATATTTTCATTTTTGAATTGGAATATTTTCTGCAAAAACTGGGGGTTGCAATGGGCATGGCATGTGCCAACCCTTATGCCAATATTGTTTTGGAATATTGGGAAAAGCAGTCCATTTTTACAGATGCTAGGTTTAGATCACAGTTGAAATTCTATAAATGATTTGTGGACAATGTCTTTTTTGTTTGGCAAGGACCAACTAATCTACTATTGGAGTTTGTAGGTTATTTACAAAATACAACTACCGTTCTTTCATTTACTATGCTTCACTCTGCTGAGGTCATAGACTTTCTTGACACTGTAGTTAAGAAGGATGAAATAGGCAGCATTTGCACAGGTATGTTTAGGAAACCCTGTATTAAGAATAACATCCTGTACAACACTAGCATTTATCCTAGGCACATTCCAAGAAATGTGGTTAAAAACCAAGTGCTCAGAGTAATGAGACTGCTGGCTGGAGCGCCTTCTGTGTGGAGCCTGCATGTCCTCCCCTTGGTCGAGTGGCATTTTAAAGACATGCGTAGAATGGGCATGCCTTCATTGAAGGTTGGGCGTTGAGCTGGCACCTCAGCACACATAAAAAATCTACTGCCAATCATTAGCGGCCCAGAGTACCACTGTCTTGACCCCTAACTGGGAAAAGCCGAAAGAAAAACAACAACAACACTAAGTTCTGGATACTCTATGTATAGAATTGTTAGAGCATGGTTACAAAATAGGGGTCATTGAAAGGGCTATTGAAGAGGTTAGATCTGCCACTGGGAATGAGATTAGACCCTATTTCTCTGACCCCCTGGACCAACGAGCTAAGGAGAAACATTTCACCTGAAGGTAATGCAAGTAGGGTGACTTTAACGTATTCAAGTATCATTAACGTCATTTGTGATGTGGTGAAAAAGAACTGGCCAATACTTATGACAGACCCAAGTGTAAGTAATGTAGTTGGGCCCCATGTACGATTTTCCTTTAAGAATAATAAAACCTTGAAACAATTTTTATGTGCTATAAAGAACTATATAGACAGGGTACATTCTGAAAGGAGACATACGTATGCCTGTAGATCGTGTAGTGCCTGTAGGCATGTGTGGATGGTTACTTCTGTTACACATCCTAGAACTATGAAAAGGATTGAGTTTAATTTTTATGCCAACTGCACAGATAAGAACATAGTTTATTGGGCACTGTCCATTGTATGTGAAGGGTTCTGTATTGGGAAAACCAACTGAATGTTCAAAGAATGAGTTCTTGAGCATAATAATGGCATAAGCAATAAAAAAGTAAGTAATGCGTTAGCCAAACGTGATGGAAACTGATGATACCCATCGATTTAATTTCTGGTTTTGCATAAAGTTGATACTAATATAAGAGGAGGTGATATAGCTAATGAAACAGAATATATAGAGTTAAGATGGATTCTTGACCTGAGGGCTACAGTGTATCTGGGTCTGAATAATGCTGTGTCTTTAAAACCTGCTCTGAAGAGGAGAGGTTTGCATCATTAATTTGTATCATGTGACCTGACATCTCTTAGTTGTATGGCTGGTTATTTGTATATAAGCTTTTAAAGTATTTTATTTTTTATGGTCTGAAGAAGTGGGTAAGCCACAAAAGTGCACACCAGTTTGCCTTGTGTACATTTACTATTGTTATTAAAACTGTTTTTACTCAACTTCAGCCTTTTGGACGTCCATTTTTGGAACAGTTTTGTGGTAGTCATCCAAGCACTTAGTGTCTGTCTAAACTTCTTATTACTATAGCTTAGATGTATAGCTATCTATTTGTATAATAAGTGTTTTTCCAATCTTCAGTACAAGAGTATTAATGTTATAATTTGAAACCCTTTTAATCATGTTTAAATTAATCATCCAAACTGACGGGAGGTTTGACAGAGTTATGACTTCTTGTATATAGGATTTCATAGCATATGTATCTAAGTAAAGAGCTCAGTCCACACAAAATTCAGGGTTTCCCCTCCATACACAATGTGTCTAACCCTTATACTACTTATTGTTCCAGAAACTATGAATATGGTAGCAATCGAATAATATAATAGTACCAACAGGGCAAAATGGTCTTAACCAGGAAAGTAGAAATATAGCACAAATATTTTAGCTTAATCTCCAAGATGCTGGCATAAAGCTGCTGGCCTAACTATAGCAAAATTAATAAAAACTTATCTTCAAATCTCTATATAATGCAGCCCAAAGTCTGGGGAAAGTTGTAAATATTACGTAAATAACTGATCTACGCCCTAAACCTCATATATCTAGCATTTCTAACATACAAAACTTTGAAACAAAGTGGAATAAAGTTGTAAACAATTAAACCTATGGAGCATTTAGAAAAGTCTTGCATCTTCTGCTTCAATAATCTAAAGTCATAAACATGTTACAAAAACATTGTAAATAGTTGTAGTCTTTGAGAGAGTTCATCAGTGTAGAACACTCAAATGAAACTGCAAAAACCTAAGTATGAATTTTAGTGACCCTGTCATATAAATCAGAGTTGCATCCATTATGTTATCAGTTCAGCTTCCTGTCTAGGGACTGAACAGCAAACCATGAAGGCTTCATGGCAAGTACTTAGCCAACAAGGTAAAGCAACATGAAAGGCTGATTTACCTTCCAGTTAACAAAAGTATTATGAAATCATATTAAGGTTAAAGAGTTTAGTAAAAGTTTGTTTGGCTTCTACCTCTGAGTTTAGTATGTACTTATTGCCACTGAACACAAACAAAAATTTATTAAGGTATACCATATGGAATTTAATGTCTAATTTAATTAGATATGCACACTATGGAGCCAGATTTTGTCTATTCACATTTATACTTTGTGGGGGAAATTGAGCAAAGTTTATTTTGCAACCATTCCAAATGAAATATATTTTTTTGTTTCTGGCTACTTTGAGAATTTGGACAACATCTTGATAATTTAACATTTTGGTATAGATTAGTCTTGGTATGTCCTCTTTTTGATATTTGCGTATCCCCTCATTTTATAACAATGTTTCTTGCTTCTGTATCATCTTCAAGGAAGCAAACTAATTGTATTTGTATTTGAGTTGTATAGTCTCTTATAAAGCCTCATGATCATATTTCTCTGGCAGCCCCTGATGATGATATTATTCCTGCTGTTTCTGACTACAACATACAGTAAGTTCTCCTTTATTATTTTTATCTGTTCTTTATAGTGACTGGATTGTTGTTATATTTTTTGGTGTCCATCTTCACAGTCTGCAATTTGGGACTCTGAATGATCATTTTTTTTGTATTATGTCAGACATTTTAGAGTTTAACTTGATTTGAGATTTGTCCAATGGATAATTTCAATGGAGTTAAACATTATGAAGTTTATCCAATGCAAATGTTTCTCATTTTTTTTTACTATGGAATATCTTTTTTCTTCTTTTGGAGTAATGTTGTGATGCTTGAAAGTATATTCTTTTTCAGAAGATATGAGAAGAAATCTTAGTTTTGGTTGTTGAAATGTCCATCACTTCTGAGCCTCAAGACTTGCTTTAAAGTGCTTAACAATAGTGGCAGTGGGAGATGAAACATAATAGCTGCAGAATTGATTGTTACTTAAATCTATTTTCTGTTCTTTCAGTTGCAGGACAGTAAAGCAGACATACCATGAGGTATGTTGGACAGTATTTACTGACACTTGAATTTGCTGTAATTCCAGGTGACTGTGCTTAATCAGTCTTAACCAGTGAATAATCACTGTTAGAAACTGACTTGTTAAGCCCTAAGAATTAGTGCATTAATTAATTAATTTATTTACTGACATTCAATTACTGAAAAAGTCAGAATAGATAGAAGCCCATTTTCAGCAGAGGCCTGGGGAGAAATACTCCAAATTATTACAAAACATTTTAAGAACAATAATTATACAATCTTCAAAACTCAAACAATAACATCTGCAGTTTAAATAATTATAACAAATTAGACATAATATAAAGACACTGGTTAAGAATTGATTCAAAGTATATGAGAATCATTTAATACTTAGAGAAATTTTAGACAGCTTGTAGATAAATTAAAGGTAAGTTAGTCTAATACAAACAGGAACTGCAATATGAAGTGAGGGAAAAACAGGCTTATAGTATATTTAGCGAGAAAGTCAGGGAAGAAAATTAGTAGGGAAGTAAGCGAAAAAGGGACAGTAAGGAGGTATAAGGAATGAAAAGGTACTTGCTCACATTTTGGGGTACAGTTTATCCTAATTTTGACAAGAACAGAGCCAGATTTTTAGCTAGGAAGTCTTTCAGAGTGGTTTTGAAAGGTATGAGGGAGGGTATAGAACTGATGGATACAGGCAAGGATTTCAAGGCCTTAGCAACCTTGTACAAGTACAGACAATGCCCAGCAGATTTACTAGGTTTGTCGACAGATGTTTTTGGCCACAGGATCATAAAAATAATATTTTCAATGTCACAAAAGAGCAGTTTAAATCTTAAGAGATTAGAGCTGCCTGATTAAGTTGTTTATTCACTGGCTTCCCTCTTGATACCCACATATCCTTACAACCATTTGTCTTTTCAGTTTATTGTGAACTGCTATTGTGTTAGCTGTGAGCATTAAGCCTTAGGTACAACGTATTTGCTCGCTGATCAATGTTCTGTTATGTGTTTATTGAAACTCAATAGCTTGGCCGTTGACTGCTTTAGTGTATTAATTGTTCATAAGGAATGCTTTTTAATACTGTATATACCTATATTTAGTTTTAAGTTAGGTTGGATGCAGGTTACTATTTTTATTATTTATGCTATTTATATTGTTTGCAACATAGTGATATGCCATTTTAAAAACAAGGAATTTTTTACTGTGTGTATTGCTGATGTAATACAGCTTATATTTGTCATGTGATTAGATGCCTCTATAAGGAAGGGTTATTGTGGCTTAATTTGTCTAAAGAAGTCTGTTTGAACTGAGTAAACGAAAGCGCTCACATTATTAAAGTCATTACCTTTGGATCTGTGGCCTTCATTTTGTTTTATATTAGTTTATTGTTTTTCATTTTATCTATGAGTAAACTACCAAGCTAATATCTGGTGTTGAAACAGTCAAATTGTTTAGGAGATGCATTATAGCTGAGCTTTATGAAGGTTTGAAGAAATGCTGTAGTTATTTACATTTCTTAAGTAGGAAGTTCCAGCCAAGTGGAGCCCATTTGTCTTGTTACAAAGGACAGTTGCAGTGAAACAGCAATGAACACATGGTCTTGGAATTTAATGCAGATACAAAATATATAGTAATAGCCGACATGGGAAAGCAGTAAAAGTAGAATACTAGTGCTTTGTTGATGATTGCACAATTGTCTGCCTTTTCATAATAAAATGAATGTTGTGGTTCATTTAACCACAATGTGTTGTATTGTGTGATCTAGTGGTACACATTTGGGGGATTGTTCCTTTTTCTTCCACTGTAGAATAACCATTGATTACCTATATATAAATTATGGGACTGGAGGGGGTTGCTCGCCACTCTGCGAGATTTTCTTGTACTCTTTTACATTTTTTGAGCTATGATTCTCAGCAATGGATTTTTGGAAAAGTGTAACCAAATTCATGTTAATATGTCAATGAAACATAAAGACACCAAAAATAATATGATAGGTTTTTTTGCAAAAGTTGATAAGGAATTGTTCAAAGTATTATAAATCGAAAATCAGATACAACTGGAAAATTCCATAATATTTATAGCTTCTTTGGATCTGCATATAGTTTTTCAGTGCATAAGACAAATTGTTCACATACAGATGACAATCTTGAAAAAAAGGACAACAATGAATGGTGTAAAGGAAACAGATAACAGCAGGGATATGTGTGATCAAACCGCTGTACATAATGTGTATCCTTACAGCATGTATATACATGACTGCAGATGGATTTGAATGTGAATGGAAGGGTAAGAAGGATAAGAACTACAGCAAGGAGAAAATTAGAAGTAAGTAGGACGGACTTGTGTGGAAGGAGAGATTGAAAGGAAGAAAATACAAAGAAGTATAAAGGGACAGGGAAGGAAGAGAACATAGACTTCATGGTATTCAGCTTTCAGGTGGCTAAAAGAGAAATAATGTGAGAAAATGGGATAAGAGGTGGGTATATGTGAAGGTAAGTGGATCACTGAGAGAGTGAGAGACTAAGAGCGAGAGAGAGAGAGATAGAGAAGCATAGAAAGAGTACAAGAATAATATGTGGCAGAGTGGTTGTATTGAAAAAATAAATGTGGGTACTGGGTTACAAGAGGTACAGAGACAGAAGAGCAGGAAATATGTTAATGGAAGCATGTTGAGAGAAGTGATTAGGGTGGACTAAAAGAATGGGTGAGTATACAGAAACAGTTTAAGCTTAGTTATCTGAAACAGAACTTACTTCCTATTCCCACCCCATATCAACCATCAGTCACCTCTCCCTTCCCTCCCATAACCTATATTCTCACCTGCTCCTCCCTAAACATACAACTCACCTGTCCCTGTAAATTACTCAGCCACAATCATACCTACTCTTACTAGCCCTATCTCACCATGCTTTCAAAACCCTCATCCTTCTCTATTCAACTACTACTTCTTCTCAACATATCCTATATCTACTACCTCACCCAGCCCATTAATACTAACCACTCACCATCCTTTCATATAACCAACCATCTTACCTCACCACTCTTATACCAACATATCCCAATATCTCCCTGCCTATATCCCATAAAACAAATCTGCTCTTTCCCTATAAACTTATTACTCCTCATACGTACCCTACCCCCTCAGTAACTAACAAAACCCTCACAAATCTAATAAAAGTCAACCTAGATTCTAAGCAGTCCACGTACCTCTCCAACCTAATCCAACATCTAACTACCATTCTACTATCTGGTGATATACATCCTAACCCAGGCCCTCCCACCTTCCCCTCTACAGATAAATCCATCATATTTATCTCTTTAAAGACCCAAAGTATAGCTAACAAAATCCCTAATCTCCATGCCTGGCTCACACATAATAAACCTGACATCCTGTCCATCTCTGAAACTTGGTTAAAACTCCACATAAAAGATTCTGAAATAACACCACCTAACTATTCTATCATTAGAAAAGATAGAGCCCACAAAAAAGGTGGAGGAGTAGCTCTCCTATACCTATCCTCCTTATCAGTTACTCCCTATAACAAACCTCCTCCCCACTTCAATAATGCTGAATTACTCCTAGCACTACTTCAAGTTAATAAACACAAACACATATGTATAGCCTCCCTTTACATCCCCCCTGCTGGCAATATTTCTACACTTAAGGACATCCTCTCCTGGCTTTCTACCAATATTAGCAATGAATCAATAATTCTGGGAGACATGAATATCAATTGGTCCTCCATTCAGTCTCCCATAAACCCACTAAACATCAACGTCTACAACTTCTCACAGCTAATCAACTCCATAACCCAGCCCTCAACAAACCTCTCCAGTGGTAGTACCCTAGACTGGATTTTAGTATCTCACCCCCATTATTTCTCTGAGAGTGGCACCCTTCCCAATCCCCTTAGTGACCACCTACCCGCATTCACACATCGACTTCCTTCACTGTTACATCTTACTCATAATTATATTACTATTCGCTACCAAAATACTTCAACCCTACTACCTTTTCTAACTCTCTAAAAACATTCTAAAAACTCTACCCCTGGAAAACGCAGTTGCCCACTTTAACTCAACTTTCTTAAACCTCTTAGACCACCATGCTCCCATAAAGACAAAAAGAGCAAAAACCCAAACCGCCCCTTGATTAACCAAAAACACACTAGTGACTATGCGTCTCAGAGATAAAGCCTGGGCATATTACAAGAAAAATAAGACCCCCCTCCTACCCATAATGAATACAAATCACTTAGAAACAAAGTCAAAAAGCTTGTCATCACTGATCAACAGAACTACTTCTCCATACTCCAAAACAACCATAAAACAAACCCTCAAAAATTTTGGAAAGGAATCACCACCCTCCTTAATCCAAGCAAAACAGATAACCCAAGCCCAGACCCTAATGCACCAGACATAGATTTGGCAACACAATTGAACTCTTTTTTCATTGATTCTATTTCCAAACTAACCTCATCCTTCTCTTACACCACCACATCCTCCACTTCACCCCATCCTCCTCTAACAACACTACACCCCCTACTTCTGCTTCTCCTTCCATTTCTTTTCCATCATCACCACCCTTAAATACCCTCTCTTCCCAGTCTCCACCTTTCTCATTAAAACCTATACCCACATCTACCATAAGAAAACTCCTTCAGAAACTGAAGCCATGCTCTAATGCCCCCAATAACATTCCTTCATACTTTCTTAGTATGACTGCTGAAGCCATTGCCTAACTGATCAGCATTCTAATCAACTGCTCTATCCAAGGAAGTTTTGTACCCCAAATTTGGAAAAAAGCTTTTATCATACCTTTGCATAAAGGTGGCAACAATAGCAATATCACTAATTTCCGTCCCATCGCCATTCTATCTCCCATCTATAACCTCCTAGAAAAGTGTATCCATCTACAACTCCTACCCCATACCACAGACAATCATCTACTAACTCCCACACAACATGGTTTTAGACCCAGTCACAGCACTATAACCACCCTTCTTTCCTTCCTGGAAACTCTGAATAAAGCCCGGGACTCTGGCAACATTGTATCTATCCTCCCACTTGACCTCTCTAAGGCCTTCCACATCTCTCACAATCTTCTTCTAACTAAACTCTCTAAGCTTAACCTATCCCCCTCTTCTCTCACCTGGTTCACTGGTTACCTATCCAATAGATATCAAGCAGTCAAATGGAAAAAAGCCACCTCCTCATTCCTTAACACCCCAACTGGAGTTCCCCAGGGATCCATACTGGGTCCCCTCCTCTTGAATATATTTATAAACGATTTCCGCCACAGCAGCCCTTTCACTAATATTATCCAATATGCAGATGATTCAACTATTATCTGTTCTGCCACCTCCATCTCTACACTCCTAAAGCTTACACAAGACGCGTTGTCAACCACCGAACAATGTATGAAAAAATATCACCTAGCACTAAATGCCTGTAAAACCAAATTAATGGTATTTACTCTGTCTAAAGCCACCTCTTTCAGTGTTAGCCCATTCTCTATCACTAGCCATAATAATACATCTCTCGAATTGGTATCAGAGGCCAAATTACTAGGGGTCCAAATTGACAATCAGCTTAAATTCAACTCCCACCTACAACTAAATATCAAAAAAATCCACCAAAAACTTGGCATGCTCTGCCAACAAAATCGTTACCTCAACCCCTCTACTAAATTCACTCTCTCTACCACATTTCTCATCCCCTCCCTCCTCTATGGAACCCCACTCCTAACTAACCTACAGTCTGCCCTTAAAACACAACTCTCCTCTTGTTATAACAAAATTGCCAAGTTCGCTACCAGCTATAAGTCCTCTACCCACCACTGTATATCTCTCCACAAACTAAAATGGCTAGAACTATTCAATCATCTCACCTACACTCAACTTACTCTTGCACACAAGCTCATTTTCAACATCTCCCTTTGTCCCTCCCTTTCCTCTGTCTTTAAAATGTACCTCCCTGATAGACTACTAAGATCTAACAACCAAAACCTAATAGAATTGTATAAACCAATTTGTTCCCCAGGTAAAAAGCTCCTATCCTATGGTCTTGCACGTCTCTGGAACTCCCTTCCTCCTTCCATCCATACCACCTCAAACTGCTTTTCATTAAAAAAATCTCTTCAATCACATCTAATATCCCAGTGGGAATACTCTGGCTCCCACCTCACATAATTTCCTCCCCTCTTTATACTAGCAACATCCATTTCACTTACTTTCCTAACTCATACATCCTGCTCTGGCATGTGCTAAGCTATTTACAATGAATATATTAGAATGCACCTCTTAAGTGCAAGGTTCCTTAATATGTAATGGCTTCTCAGTATTCATATTGTAATATTTTTCACTAGTCTGTAGTATTTGTAATGATTGTAACCTAAAATCTTACTGTAATCTTGTTTGTTTTTGGAGCTTTTCTCCCCAGGACTCCATTGAAAATGGGTTCATCTTGGCCCAGTGGACTATCCTGGTAAACCAACGGCAAATAAATAAAAAAAATAAATAAATATATATATATATATATATATATATATATATATATATATATATAGATATAGATATATAAATTGATACATTCAAAACACGCATTTTTTTACTGTTGGTATAATTCCCCCATTTAACATACTGGTGGGCACTCATGCACACTCATCCACACATCTGCATACTTTTATGCATTACCAGTTTACTTCATCCAGTGTTTTCTATATTTTTGGTGTAGTTTTTCTACTAGTTTTCATTTCTCTTTTTAGTTTTTTGCAAAACACTGACAGCTGTTAATAACTTCATTTTTATGCACACTGATGCACATGGGTGGATATTTACTAGATATTATTACACAGATGTATTTTTAAATTTATAGTGCTCTAGTTTGCTTATGTTCACCTGTTCTGTTTGTTTCTTTGTTCAAGTATGTCTTCCTCCGGTGGGAGTGCAGGAATGGACAATAACAGTTTAAGTGCTGAGAATCTAAAAGCTGTTGAAGATCTGACACTTCTATTACAACATGTGGGTCAGCATTTTGCATCTGTTTCTAATACTAATATGGGACTCCAATCCACACAAAGAGGAGCTATATGTTTTAGTAACGATATTTTTGGGTTACTACTCACAGAACAAATTGGAGTGTCAGGTCGGAACCACAATCGAGATTCTCATTCTACTTTTGAATTTAATGACTAGAAAACAAATCGCTTTGTTATGGAAATTAACAACCGTAGGCACAACTGTCAAGTTAATAAAATGAGCTCCATGGAAGATTAACTGTATACTTTTGAAAAACTAGTGTCTTCTTTAAAAAGACTTCAATTGGAAAATAGCTACATGGCAAAAAATATCGAACTGCAAGTTTCCAAAGGTCTAAGGCTATGGTGATACCCAAATGGTGTGGCTAAAAATCCATTTTAACTTAACTGTATCTAAAAGCAAACTATTGTGTGAACTTACAAATGACAAATGTATCCAAATAATGAAAGGGGGAATGTCAGTTGTCATGGAGTTTGTAGATTATTTCAACAATATGAATGCTTTACTAATAGATGATACTTATAGTGTCTAAGAATAAAGTTAATGTTGCTTTTTTTAAAAAAAAATAGATTTATTGTTGTACAATAAGTTGGTACAGGGACAGATAACCAAAGATGAACATGATTTTATGTATAATGGCAAACCTGCTATTGCAAACATTTTTGGAATATGAAAAATTCATAAGAGTCTGGTCCAATCCCTTTTTAAACCTATTGTGCACACCACCCAATCAAAAACCTTTTTTATTGCCAAGTTTTTAGATTATACATTGAAGAAAGGCTTGTCCAACATATTTTATATTTGTAAGGACTCATGGCATTTTTTAGGTGTGTTAAATGACATCCCTTTTTGTGTGAATTCTATATTTGTGACTACTGATGTTCACAGTTTGTTTGCCATAATTCCACATGATGTGGGCCTTAGTTGGTTTGAGGGACAATTGTTTAAAATGGTGAACCTTAAAGCTCATAAGATTGATGCAATGGTAGCACTAATGGATATAATGCTAAACAACAATTATCTGTTTTTTGAGAGGTTATTTTTTAGTCAAACTGCAGGTGTAGCAATGGGGGCAGTTTGTGCCCCATGTTTGCAATTTATGTCATGACCCAATGGGAAACCCAATACATTTTAACAGTGAAGTTAAACATTTTTTGGGCTCTTTATACCAGTTTTTTGGATGATATATTAATTTTATGGAATGATATCCTAGGTTAATTAAATATATTTTTGGAATATATCAATACTACTGCAGATTTTCTTAAATTTTCAGTTATGTCAAATGAAAAAATGATAGCCTTTTTGGATATAGAGGTGTCAAAAAGATTGGTCTCATAACAAATATTTTTCCAATATAAAATATGTATATGTGTATATATATATATATATATATATATATATATATATATATATATATATATATATTTGCATATAGAAAGCCAACATTTTCTTTTACCTCCACTATTCCAGCTGGCACCGCAGATACCAAAAAAAATCTGTAGCAAAAGGACATTTAGTTTACTGGGCAGGATGATCTCTGAGGTTGAAACATTTAACACTGAATGGGATGTTCTTTTGAACATGTTTTCTAGGAGAGGTTACCCTAATACATTTAAAATTTAAATTGGGGATCAGGTGGTTAGTACTAGAGAGAAAGGAATATATACACATATACTAGGAAGGAAAATGGTGGTAGTGGTGATATAGCATCATTTCTAAAGGGGTTCTCAGAGTTTGACAAAAGTAAGAATTAATTTATTTCAGCACTTTCCTTAGATAGTTATTCCACAATTGGATGCATCAATAAAAATTGGAATTTATTCCTATCAGATAATGATATTTTGAAAAAAGATTGATGACAAACCACAGATTATTTTTAAAAAGGATAAAAGATTTAAACATTTGTTAGAATCCAACAAAAAGTTTCATAATGAATTAAAATAAAATAGAAATGGAACATTAAAATGTGGTTGCTGCTCCCAGTATCCCAGTATCACGATGGGGGATAGATTCACCATCAGAAATCAAGTATGTAAAATCAAAAGACATTATTCTTGTTATTCTAAAAGGGTAGTATACCTAGCAAGATGTCAGTTGTGTCCTGCTTTTTACATGGCATGACAGAACATAGGGAAGACCTCTAGGAAGTTAAAATATCAAATCTATGAACATCTTTTAGATATACACAAAGGTAAAATCACAAAACCTCTCTACAAACATAATATTGAGTTTAACACTCATTATTTTAAGTTTATAGTTATAGAATATATTAGACAGAATTCCCAGGAATGGATAACTAATGAACACTTGGATTCAAGGGAGTTAAAATGGCAATTAATACAAAATGTCATGGTCCACCCAGGGCTAAATGATGCCTGTTCTATAAACTTTGTCTTAAGAATGAAACATCATAATGTATTGCAGGTAAAGTGAAGCATTAATTGTTTTATTATTTTCATTGGTTGGTACCACTGTGATTTTTTATAATTTCTGTACTTAAATATTTTTTACAAGATGGTTTTAGTTCTGATGAAGTTACAAAAGTAATAGGAATGAAGTGCTAAATTGAAGTTAATAAACTTCTTTTTCATGATTTATTGCTGGCTAGAGTTTCTTGTCCATGAGCACCACTAAAGGTGTTGTTTGTTCATATGTTGGTGGTTAGATAGCTATATGTTTTTTTCTTGATTTTAGCTCTTGACAAGGAATCGATGAAGGCTTTATTGCATTAGTTAGAAAAAAGTGATTTTAGTTAAAGGTCTTCTATGTATATCTTTTTATGTATATGTTATGCTTTTCTTAATACCTGCTCTTGGAATGTGGGAAGCAAATAGATGGGTAGTGTTTTTCTTAACTAGGATTTAGTTTGATCTAATCAGTAGTAATGTGTGGGGGTGGGTACTTGCTGTTCTAAAATCACTTTTACAGCCCAGTTTATATTGTTTTCAATGAATAGGCTGGTTTAAAATTAAACAGTACGTACAGTTTCCACACCTACTTCTAAGTATATAAAATCTGATATGTTTAACACTGTTAAAATATTTCTGATTTTTTTGTTTCTGAGGAATGCTCGTCCGTGATAAATAAAGGTTTGTCGCTTTGGAGCACTAGCCGAGTTTCATGATTTTTGGAAATTATTGTGATTGACCTCATCAATGAACTTTTAAGACCACAAGTTTATCTATTTTTTTTATATATACATACACACATATATATATATATATATATATATATAAATACACACACACACACACACACACACACACACACACACACACACACTCACACACACACACGCCATACCTCTCAACTGTCCAGATTTTTTCCTTATATTTTTAGACTGTTCATCATAAAATGTGTTGTTAGCAAATCAAAGAGGATTGAAGTCATTAAATAATGATAGGCATTTGAGCTTCACAATTCACATCCTTCAGAAAATGCATGCAAACACAAAATATGCTATTCTAACAACTTTTTAAGTTTATAAGAGCAATCTTTAAAATCTGTCTCTATTTTTGGGCCTTTGTCCCCCCATTTTTTTAGGCCTTGTGCTGATTTTTTGCACTAAGACGTTGAGACCTATGATACACACACACACACACACACACACACACACACACACAAACACATAAATATATATAAGTGTATATGTGTGTGTGTGTGTGTGTGTGTGTGTGTGTGTGTGTGTGTGTGTGTGTGTGTGTGTGTTGTGTGTGTATGTATATATGTGTATTGGCAAAAAACGTCTACAGCTATAGGAAAAGACAACAACACCAGAACCAGGAATTGAGCATGCTTGTTTTTTGCCAGTGTAAAGTTCTTTCTTCATTTTGCAGCTTGTTGGTTTTATTTGCATATATATATATATATATATATATATATATATATATATATATATATATATATATATTTTTTTTTTTATATATACACACACACACTTACATATATATATATATATATATATATATATATATATAGATAGATAGATAGATAGATATATAATGAATATGGATGAATCTCCCTTTGGTCAACATTTGTTTAGCTGACAAAATTGAATCAACTGCACAGATGGTCAACAGACATGCAAGATCAACTTTATGCAAGTAGGGGAATATTCCCTTAACCCAGGGATTGTGCAATCTCAGAGTTAGTATATATAATTAATGTGTGCCCTTGCAAAAAATTATGTTTTACTTTATTTTTTCAACATTGTTTTGTGTGCACCCACATTTCATCCAAACTATAGACTGAGTGCCATTTTTCTTAAGAAAAAGATGCACCAAATTAAAAACTTTGCTAGATAAAGATGAGGTATTTTTCAAAGTATTTTTTTCAACACATATGTTGGCACTTTATCTTAGGAATATTGTTCCAATTATTGGTCTGATCCTTTTTCATATAAATAAAATGCTTGTTATCAAACAGCATTTTAATATAATTCTGTTGGTATGATTTATATAGCTCCTCTGCAGTAGTTGTGAAGCATTTTATATTGGCAAAACTGCATGTAAACTCTCACAACAAAATATTACTATACCATTAAAACCTAACTGGCTTCAAATGTACTTTTGAAGTATGCAGTTATATGCTCTAACATTAAAAAGTTTATATTTTTTGTAATGGACTGTGACCTTTAATATTTTGGATGAATTACTTTGATAGTTTATTCAAGCAGAAAGAGATGCATTGGCAGCACAATTTAATGATAGTGCGATATAAAAGCATTGATGGACAGCATTTAGAGTAGACAAATTGCAGCAATCTGTGCCCTGTCATTATGAGAGCAGCTTAGAAGAATATGTCAAAATCATGACCCCCTACACAGACCTGCAGGATACCATCAAGAGTGACAGGCACATTTCCAGATCATTTGCAAACAAAAGTTGAAAGTGACTTTGACTTTTGGGAAGAAAGAATTATGAACTGAGTATGAAATATTGATTGCATTAATGAGAAGAGTGCTCTCAGAGCACCTAGACATTTCATGCTTAATGCACTCATCATGTACCCTCTTTGGGCACCTTTGCTTGCAATCAGATTTGAATTCTTATGCATGATTCATCAGATTCAAAACAAGCAATTTCTAGAGATGAACTTATATGAATATCTGGAATTACACAGTTATCGAAAAACTATACAGTATAGGAAGTTTCTGATGGTTCCTGCATTATAAGAAGTGTGAAGTAAAATAAATGACAATTGTTATTAAATAAAAAAGGAGATGTAAATTCAGACATGATGAAATATTAAAAGCAAATAAAATTAGAACTACATTCATTAATAGTATAGTATTCATGTTGAAAAGTGAGGAATATAATAACATAATTAATGAGAATTTGAAAAAGGTGATAAAGAACTTACCTGAATCTGTAGTGTGGAGGGACAGAGACCTTATTGAGACCCAGGTGTCCTGAGTTCACTTTACTGCTCAGGTTCTGGAAGGCCAGATAGCAGGATGAGTAGCCTATGTCAGTTTGTCCATTCTGAGGGGGAGGAATAGAGGATCTGTATGTTATCAGGGCATTTCTGGGTGGAGACTGGTGCGTTACTCTCTGGTTACAAGCAAGCTACTACAATAGTGGAGGTGCATCAGTGAGCTGGTGGCATGGATGGGGATGTCTATGTCATCATGCTAACCTTACTCAGATATGGATTCCCTCCCCTATACTCTAAATCCCCACCCCTAGCCATGTAGATGATGCCTACCTCGCCCTTCTTATTTCTTTTAAAAGGGCAACAGCAAGTCTTAGAGGGTGTAGACCATGAGATCATTCTCCTTCTGGAGAGTGAAGGTCAACCCACAGGACCACAGTGAGATTCTGTAATAATCCCTGCCCCTAAGGTATAGAGAGGGTCATGGAGCAATAAAAGTGAGGTTAGCTAATTGAGACTTGCACAAAGATTATCAGCACAGGAGATAATTGGATAAAAACAGATTGTGCAAATAAATAAATAATAACAAAGACCCTCAAAATCAAAAATTGACAAAATAAAAAGTGTTATAACTGTTATATCCACAATCATTTTAGTTTAATTGTATCTGCACTGAAAATCTGTAAAATATTTAGTAAATGTAATGCACAAATGTGCAAATTATAAATATGAAACTTTGTTTAGAATGATAACATGATGACAAGGAATTGTATATAAAATGTCAGTGAATTTACAAATTATTACTTATGATTTTATGATTCCGTTTATATGATTTAGCTATACTGGCATTCCCATGGGGCTCAATAAAAAAAAGTGCTGAGAGAAATTCATTGCAGAGCACACGCAGTATATTTTAAAGCATATCCTCTAAAATGCATCCAATTATGAAGGCAATCATAAAAATGATAAAAAGAGTACAATTGATTGAAAAAAATAGAAACATTTTTAAACTCAATTGACTGTAGCCATATGTTAAATAGTTAACTTAGTGTTATTATGCTATTATAAAGGATAGAAATAGAAATACGACTGCTGAGGTAACATTAAACTGCAAAATAAAATGATCCAACACCTTGTATAATATAAAAATATGTTAACTAGGAAGAACATTAGTTATGCAATATTTGTATAAACGTTTATTTATGAAACTTCATTAGTTGAAGTGTTCGCTAAATTCTTAAGATAAATACCAAACTCCTCAAAATAAGACTAAGATCGGTAAGTCAAGTAAATGAATTTTACACATGAAAGTACAACTTATAAACTTAGAAAAAGAGAGAAAGTGAGAGAGAGAGACAGTAAGAATTTACAGGCACATATACATCCTAGCTTCAAAATAGGCATTCATATATCATAGTACATTTCATTTAGAGATATAGTCTACTAGAGCCTTACCACCAGAATCAGATACAAATCCACAAATAATCAGAGACAATCCTATTAAAATATTAATGCCACTAATGTGAAAAATTGACAGAATAAAATAATGTGAATTAATGTGAATTTTCTCAAGTAAGATGTCTATAACTTTTAACTGTAGTCATTAGTTTCTAAGAGTAATACACCATCATATCTCCTAAAATTGACAGTTGTCAAAACCACTGACATCACTGAAAATCAGGGACAGCTGAGAAGCATAGGTGGACCTAATAATTTATGCAGATAGTGTGACACATGAAAACGTTAAGCAGCAACAGTTACAGATGGGTAGGAAAGCAGTTTTTGGATGTGTTAGAGAAAGGACTGAAAGAGCTGAGAAAAGATTCGAAAATGAGACAGCTAAGATATTAAGAAGGGTGAGCCCCAGAGTAAGAAAAGCACACAGAGGAAAGAAAGCATTTTTAACTATTTTAGCAGTCTTTAGATGAATATTCCCATGTGAAGTGACATAAAACCTCATTTACTTTAAAATTAATACCATTCATTGAATTACTCGGTGAGTTAAGATTGTGTGAAGTAACTGGAGAAATATGGATGTGATCAGCAGAGTGATGTGCATCTCAATGAGTGGGTTTGTTAGGAAAGTTATAATATTGTAGGTCAAACATGATCTGGCTAGGATAAATCAGCATTTGTTATAATATGTGTCATTTGCAGTATGAAGCATTAATCCAAAACTAATCAGTCAGACTACAAATGCATTCTGAGATGATGAGCAGAATGTATTGTATTAATGAAAATGACTTAACACTTCATTCACATTCTCAGCTTATATCTAGTGTTATACATGTTCTGAGGACTCACGTTCACTGGTATATTAGGAAGCAAATCCTCTATATTTTTCTATCACTGACATTAATGTATGTGTGTCTAATCCATCCCTCTCCATCTGAACATGTGCACACTAGTTAGAATAGAACAGTATTTTCAGGCAATTTATGTATGAGTTAAGTACTGCTTGATAAGCAAACACGCTAAAAATTAATACCCTAATATGTTATCCAGGAATAGAGACAGACCAATCAGTCTTTAAGGTTTTTGAAGGTTAGCACTGCAGCCTCAGTACAAGCATGTCCTTCTACTTTTGTTTGCCATCATCAGACTTTAATTGACCAATCAAAACATAATTCCTATTTTTTTTTTCTTTTATCCAGTCAAAGTCGTTATGTATCTTTACATGGTTCTCTCCCTGTACTGCCCTCCCCCTAGTGCAGGTCTGAGGAGAACTGTCTCTAGATCAGCCTTCTACCTTTTTCTTCATGGGAGAATGGAACTCAAACATTTGCCTTCAAATGTCCTTTAATTTAACATAAATTAATCAATTAGAACATTGTGATACTTGAAGATAAAATAAAAGGGATTGTGCAGTGTTTATAGTTATGTTTGGAGAAGATTTACAGACAGTAGCAGTCATAAGGATACTAGTTGGTAGATCCTCCTTTCCCACTGTATTCCACATATACATCTTCTCCCCTTCTGTTTAGCTTTTTATCATGAACTCAGAAACATGTTAACTTCATGTTCTTTCAACCACTAGTGCTGCTCTTGGTTACTTATTGCTTGGTGTAGATCTACCAGCATTTGTAACGCAGACCTAAAACTAAAAATGTGTAAACAAAGAGGATAGCCAGATTATCTGTAGACCATAGTATCACAGCTAACATGTACATACATACTTCATTTACTTTAGCAAGTCACCAGTTCATTGGCCATAATTTGTTTATATTTTAAGCTTTATTCACAACTTTTAAGGACTCTCATACAAAGTTTTTTTTCTTAGTCACATGGAAAATGGAATTTATTTATTAAAGTTCCAACTGTCCTTTTACTGTGAATTGCCATACCCGCCTATTGTGTGTGTACCAACTATGATCAAACTAAGTGCTCATCTTGAAATATGCACATGGATTTGCAGAGGCATCCTTTTTAAATTACTCTGATTTCAGTGTGCATGTCTTCTGAATTATCTGCAACCCTGTTTCAGATCAGCAGATTGTTGCTATGAATTTGATATCACGGCATCTTATGGGACATGTTAGAATGACCCAGGAGATGCTGTCATTTCCTATAGCCCACATATCTTAGTACAACCATCTGCCACACTTTGCCTGTCCTGAATAATGTAGAATACAGCTCTGCCTCTGTTGTATAAAAGAGAGCTATTTTCCCAATTATGCAGACATGCATATACCTGTATATTAGTGTATATACACCAATTGCTGCATTCTAGCATTACTTATGCTTCATTACCTGGGCATCTGGCTTAGTTACTTATTGCAGGACTTTTTACAAATCCCACAGTAAGGAAGTGTAGCTTAATTCCTCAATTTAGAAGCACCAAAGTGTTGATTAATCTTTCTTTTTCTCCTCACATTTTTGTGGCGATATTAACAACAAGGTTTGCATTCATTATATTTTTGGGCCCTCATATCTCAGATGGATTGGTGGGCCAATACTTTAACAGTTGAAAGATACGTGGCCCACTGTCTTACTCATTTCACTGTGGACCACATAATGGAAAGAAAACTTCACAAGCTTAAGCACAGCCATCCCAATGTTAGTGACAATTCCTAATTTAAGTGTACTTCCCACACCTTTATACTCTGCACATCAGCCCTTATTATACTGAATTCATAATGCTTTCTTACCAAAAGTCCGAGCCACTTTCTACTTCTGTTTGCAAAGAATCTGACTCTTGATGGTGTCCTGCAGGTCTTCCTAAGGGGTCATGATATCTACATGCCTTTCTAAGCTGTTTTTGTAATGAATGTACACAGATTGCTGCAATAAGTCTACTGTGAATGCTGTGCATGCATACTTTATATGTGCTACACCTTTACAAGGTGCAGCACATTGCACTCGCATCGTGGTAACAGCATGCACTTGCGAGGCTTACACTCATTCTACTTCCATGCATATGTTTACTTTGACTCGCATTATGCCTCTTTTTAAACTTGCCATTAACTTTGCATTTTGCCTCACATATATCATCTGCCTTGGTAAAAATTAGCATTTTGTTTGAAACTAACTCTCTCTGGCAATTCTTATTGCTTTTTGTAAAGTTAGGCTAACTTTGATTTGTAACTTTTGAGAGACTTCTATATCACCATAATCACAGTTCTGTCCCCAGGATTCAGTAACTCCATGTACGGTTCATGTAGAGCCTACACTGAGTGTTACTATGTATAGGAATTAGTGCCTGTGTCAGTGGCATGCAAACAATATTAATGAAGCTCTGCACGCTTAAAAAAGATTTTGCAAAAATCTCTTTGTGAATGCGAATAGCAATAGCACTTCTGCATACCTCTCAACTGTACAGACTTTTGAAGAATGTCCAGATGTCCACCTCATATCTTTGGCCTGTTACTCATAAAATTGTGGTTTACTGGCAAATCATTACAGAATTTTTGAACACCGAAGTCAGAAAATGATAGACATCTGAGATTCAGACTTCATATGCTTTGGAAAAGTCATGATAATGCAAAACCTGTTAGTCTATCAACTTTCTAACTTTATAAGAGCAATATTTCAAACCATTCCCTATTCTTGGGCCTTTGTCCACCCCTCCCCCCAGTTATGTATTGCTTTGTGTAATTGTTTAATCTTCTCTCTTTTTTATTTTGTATTTTTTTCTTCGGAAGTTTGCTTGATGTGCCACTTGCTGCAAATGGCTTTGGCTATGCTTACCTCGTTTCCGTGACTGGACCTCCCATGTATTAGACCATCCATGTATCACACATAATGAGACATCCAAAAACAGAAACCTGATGCATTCAATTAATAATGCTGGGCATTGAGCAAACCTGGTAGGCAAGGCTATGAGGCGCTAATACAATGAAGTTAACAATGAATAACAATATAGGGGACCTCATGTAACTAATCCTGTGTAGTGCACAAGCAGGTGTTAAGTCTAAGACTGAAGTGCAGATGGTCTTGTGTTCTAGTACAGGGTATGCAAGCTTTTCTTATACTGTTGTGACATTGCAGATTATACATAAAAAGTGCTACATAGACAAGTGTTATCTCACCATTCTTATGGCAAGAGCTGTAAGTTTAGGACTACTGTACACATGTCCTGGGTTCAAATACTGTGTATTCCATACACATTTTACTTTACTATAATCACCTAATTTTGTTCCATCTCACATTATATTTACTCTAACTTATAATACCTGACATAGTTTTGCTGATATGACAATGTTCATGAATGCATAGTTCTGCTCTCCCATTTGAATAACAGAGTTGCACCAGTGGCTGTATATGAAATAACCTTGAAAATGCGCACTGTATAGTTTATCATACATTTGAAAAAGATGTGCTCTGCTTACCATTATGCAAACAAATGCATTTGGCTTACCATGTCTGCTCAATGGTAACCAGAGCATTTTTCAAATATATCAAAATGCACACAGGTACACTCTCAATAAGCACGATACATGCAGTTGGCAGGTAAACATGATATTTAAAGTGGAATTGGCAGGCAATGCATATTTGGCATTGAGCTTGATCTTCTGTAGGCATGGCTGGTGTCGTTAAAGATGGTATCTGCTTCCAAGCTCAGTGCTGGGGTGTTTAGGAGTCCAAGGTCTTTGTTGGGCTTCTAGTTAAGGAACATAGCTCTTGCATCTTTCAGGATAACTATAGAGGCTCTCAGTACTAGTCCAAAGCCTGGAATTGTGTGTTTAGGGCTTTGTCTAGTGCAACAGATATCCCACGGACTGGAGGACAATGCCACCATCACTATGATGATCAAAGGAAGAAATGGGATACCCTTGATCATTAGATCATGGAAAGCCAGGCAAGGAACATCCCAGAAATGTATATGTATAAATTGCATTAAGTAATTGTAAATATTAAAGCTGAATATAGTCAAGGCTGGTATTCGTAACGGCATTCTTTTTTTCCTTTCTTTATCTACAGCTGAAGAAGAGAGGGCCTTGAATGTGACCTCAGGTCCCACTGGTCACAACTGACAAGGATGAGAGAAGCATGTGGCATGCAAGCATAATTATATAACGTACTGTTATTGTAGCCGTAACAGTTAAAGACTGTTTAGTTGTTATATTATACAGACTGTTTAGTTGTTATATTATACAGACTGTTTAGTTGTTATATTATGCAGTTGTATAAGATTGAGCATGCATATCTCAACTGTAAAAGCAAGTATGCATACATTAGCCTGTAGCATAGCTCTCAAGTGATCATATCTTCACTGAATATTCAGAGTTTTGACTCACTGTTTTGGTGTGTTCCTCATAGCATTTATGGTTTTCTGACAAATAACTGAGATTGAAGGCAGTAAATAATGAGTTGTCAGAAAAAATATATATAGTCACCTCTTAGGTAAATGCTCCTTCTCCAAGTAATAAATAAAAGCAATGTATAAAAGTCAATGGCAAGGAGCGAAGCAGAATGAAGTATCCAACATGAAATATCCAAACTATCAATATCCAGCTGTAAGATTTAGTTAACCAGGATAAGTCCACATGAAACACAGATTCTGATGATATGTGCACAAGAACTTTATTGTATCAGACAAGCGCTTTCGCTAACTAGAGCTTCTTCAGATCTATTCAGTGATACATAAAATAAGAACGCCCATTATATAGGTGTACCAATAAATCAATTATATTAATAGTTCATTGTTAAACCTCTCATTACACATTTAAAAGGGAAATGTAAAAAAAGAAACACAATCCCTTGTGGTTAAAAACAATGTACAAAAATATGTATATATTCATAATGCAATAAAATATGGAGAACCTCTATTCATGAAATATGTCATTAAAAACCAAACTTTAAAAGATCCAGGAGAAATGTATAGATGCCAACATAAACTAGATGGTACATATATATAACGAAGAGTATGCACAAGTACTCATAGAGCATTTCAAAAATGTTGAAAATAAATAAAACAAAAATGAAAATAAAAATAAAAATAAATAACAAAAATAAAGTACTATTAGTCTCTATAGAACATCACATAACACAAAACAAAGACTGAAGGGCTGAGTAAAAAGTGGATGGCAAATATGTATGTAACTTATATGTAGGTACACTCTCACTTAATGTTCCTACGTTTCCTTAGCCTTGGTTTAATAGAGGCTCTCTCATTTAGGCCTGACCCACTATCAGCTCTTAGTCGTATGATCCAATCACTCTCCCTACTTTCCGTATGACTCCTAATATCACCACCTCTCATATTGATGGGTAGAACCTCCAGCACTCTAAAAAGAAAAGTGTGTGACTGATCGCTGTTCCCGACATGTTTAGCTAAGGCATTGTTGGATGACCCTTTCCTAATGTGGTATACATGTTCTCTTATTCTATCTCTAAATTTGCAATTCGTTTTCCCTACATACAAACTAGTGCAGGCTTGACATATAGCAAGATATACCACATTACATGTCATACAATTTGCTTTAGCAGTAGTCCTAAAGATTTGTTGTGTATCAGGATGTATAAAATTCGTGCCAGTGTCAATGTAAGAACAAAAATGACATTGCCCACATGGTGCAGTATATCCTATAGTTATCTCATTCCTAGTCTCTTTAGGATATAACACAACATTCTCTTGAGGTTCTTCTTATTCTTATATTGAAATTTTGGAGTATCACCAACAATATTTCTTATGTCATCATCTATTTGAAATATTGTCCAAAACCTACTAATTATGTCTCTAATCCTATGATGGACAGATGTAAAAGTGGTGGTGAATTTCACCACAGGTATGGTATTGGTGTCCTTAACAGAGGTATCTATACCCTCTTTGGGTCCAAAATATGGTACGGCAATAGTATGTCTTAGATCATGTATATCTTCCAAATTGTTATTCACTTCATCAATATTGTAACCTCTATCTATCAGCCTACCCTTTAAGTTCTCAAGCTCTGTATTAAAGCCTTCCTCAGTTGGATTTAGTCTAGAGGCCCTAATTGCTTGACCTTTAATGATATTTTTAAAAACAAAAGAGGGATGCATACTAGATCTCAATAGCAGGGAGTTACTATAGCATGTTTTCCTAAATATACCTGTGTTGATCAAGCCACTGGGTAGTCTCTCAATATATAAATCCAAAAACTCAATCTTATCCACAGAGTAATTCAAGGTAAATTTAAGATAGGTAGTTAACCTATTCATAACCTCTAACAACAGTCTCAGTTGCTCTACTGTCCCCTTCCATAAAATAAAAACATCATCAACAAAACGTCGAAAAAAGACCACATGTTGCATAAACGCTTCTATTTTAAACAAAACATTCTCCTCCCATTGGGCTAGGAACATGTTTGCATAGCTATTAGCGCAAGGTGTGCCCATTGCAACACCATCGACTTGCCTGTAGATGATATCATCAAATATGAAAATATTATTTTCTAGTACTAGTTCTAAAAAGTGTACTAATAAGTCTATTTTCACTATAGTATAGCTACTATGTGCTCTCAGATAATTAGAAACATATGTAAGGCCAATATTATTGGGGATGACAGTGAATAATGATTGAATGTCGAGTGTAGCAAAAATACACCCATCCAAGCCATTGCAGTGTTCAATAGAATCATAGAAATCCAAAAGAAATTGCTTCGAGTCCCTTAGGACATACTTATTATCATTCAATATGGGTCTAAGTTCTTCTCTACATATACTGAGAGATATTCAGTGACCCACCCATGACCAGAAACTATCGGTCGCATGGGAGGGTCATCAGCATCTTTATGGATCTTCGGGAGCCCATGCATGATAGGAATCAATGGTTCCCTGATGGTAAGATATCCATAAAGGTCTTTTTCTATGAGTCCACTCAAGTAAATATCATGTAATGTATCTCTAATCAATCTTATAATATTTATTGATATGGCAGTAGTAATGACTTCATAAAAACTGTCATTCAACATATTCTTCATAGATGCATAATAATGATCTATAATATAAGAATAAGAAGAACCTCAAGAGAACGTTGTGTTATCCTAAAGAGACTAGGAATGAGATAACTATAGGATATACTGCACCATGTGGGCAATGTCATTTTTGTTCTTACATTGACACTGGCACAAATTTTATACATCCTGATACACAACGAATCTTTAGGACTACTGCTAAAGCAAATTGTATGACATGTAATGTGGTATATCTTGCTATATGTCAAGCCTGCACTAGTTTGTATGTAGGGAAAACGAATTGCAAATTTAGAGATAGAATAAGATAACATGTATACCACATTAGGAAAGGGTCATCCAACAATGCCTTAGCTAAACATGTCGGGAACAGCGATCAGTCACACACTTTTCTTTTTAGAGTGCTGGAGGTTCTACCCATCAATATGAAAGGTGGTGATATTAGGAGTCATATGGAAAGTAGGGAGAGTGATTGGATCATACGACTAAGAGCTGATAGTGGGTCAGGCCTAAATGAGAGAGCCTCTATTAAACCAAGGCTAAGGAAACGTAGGAACATTAAGTGAGAGTGTACCTACATATAAGTTACATACATATTTGCATCCACTTTTTACTCAGCCCTTCAGTCTTTGTTTTGTGTTATGTGATGTTCTATAGAGACAAATAGTACGTTATTGTTGTTATTTATTTTTATTTTTATTTTTATTTTCATTTTTGTTTTATTTATTTTCAACATTTTTGATATGCTCTATGAGTACTTGTGCATCCTCTTCTTTATATATATGTACCATCTAGTTTATTTTGGCATCTATACATTTCTCCTGGATCTTTTAAAGTTTGTTTTTTAATGACATATTTCATGAATAGAGGTTCTCCATATTTTATTGCATTATGAATATATACATATTTTTGTACATTGTTTTTAACCACAAGGGATTGTGTTTCTTTTTTTACATTTCCCTTTTAAATGTGTAATGAGAGGTTTAACAATGAACTATTAATATAATTGATTTATTGGTACACCTATATAATGGGCGTTCTTATTTTATGTATCACTGAATAGATCTGAAGAAGCTCTAGTTAGTGAAAGCGCTTGTCTGATACAATAAAGTTCTTGTGCACATATCATCAGAATCTGTGTTTCATGTGGACTTACCTGGTTAACTAAATCTTACAGCTGGATATTCATAGTTTGGATATTTCATGTTGGATACTTCATTCTGCTTCGCTCCTTGCCATTGACTTTTATACATAGTAAATAATGAGTGTCAAAATGAATGTTAACACGAATCCTATGGAACTTTCCAAGATTGTAAGAACAATATTTAAAATGTATCCCTACTTTTGGGTCATTGTACCTCAATTTTTACGATCTGTCCAGATATATTGCTGTAAGAGGTTGACAGGTATGGTCTGTAGCACAAAGCAACAGTTGCACATTCTCAGATAACAGTGAGCATGAATCTATAAAGTGTAAAAGGAAACTATGCATGCATTATGCTGCAGTCCAAAAGAAAAGTACAGCAGTATTACAGTATTCACTGGTCATGGGTTCAAATACCACACTTCCCAAATATAAAACCTACTTATTTACAAAGCTATTTTAGGTTTTCATCATTAAATTTACAATACTGTTACAGTTCCATCATTAGCATTTAAAGTTCAGATGTCTATAACTGTGGCTTGAATGGCCTGCTGTTAAGTGGAATCAGTGTACATGGAATATGCATATGTGCAATATATGCACACATGAATGATTGCTGGATGCAATCTAATCTGTACTAGCGTGTGTATATGTTATAAACAGGCTAGTATTCAAAGTAATAAAGAAATGTCTTAGGGGTTGGTAGTGTTAAAAGGAAAATGTAACAGAACAGAGTAAAAATTAATTATAGAAATCTTTGTATATTAACTGTGAAGTTACTAATGTTCTTTTTTTTCTCTCACCCCCACCCCTTCTCTTCATTTGCTTTTATAGTTAATTTTCTTATCTTTTTTATTTTTTCATTTGTTATTTATAATTCTGTCTGTAATTATATTTAGTATTTTTATAATAATTTATAATATAGTTTTAATTTTATTTCCATTTTTTTTTTAGTTTATGTTTTATTTCATTATTGTATTTTAAATTTTTTATGTTATTACTATAGCACTGCAGGGTAGACCAGGGTTCCCTGTGATCTGCCTATACTTGCTCCACCGGCTACAGCACTAAGGCCTAGCACTTCTGAGCTGCAGCCTGTTGGCACCTCCCCCCTGCTGACCCTACTCTACCTGGACCCTTGGGTATTTCTGCAGTAAAGGCTAGGGCCGTAGGCTTGTGCACCAGATGTAGGCACGCACCTACCTCGGATGGAGAGCCTGCTTTCCATCTTGGTACAGAATACCCATCATAGGCAAAGATGTCAGCCACTGCAGCCAGTGGTGCAGTGATGGAACATTGATGACAGTCCACTGAGTGAGGACTGGAGTCACACTGTTACAGTGCCTGACGCCCGTTGGATCTCAATCTCCTCTCCCCCACCCTAACCATGGTGTTCATCCTCCTCTTTTTTTCCTTCACCAACCTTGATTCTTGTCTCATATGTCTTGTCTGTCAGCAAATGCTTCCTCACCTTTTCAACTTGCCTGTCCCAGGCCTGCCTATGTCCCTTTGCAACATCCACCTCTCTTCTTAAAAAAAAAAGGGGGGGGGTCACCTGTCCCAAAAGGAAAATATCATCCCATATATTGCTCTTCATTTCATACACATGTACACATGTCTACTTGACACACTTAATTTGGTCCAATTGGCTTCACAACACAGTTATGTTGTTGTCACCCCTCTCTCTGTCGGTGACAGTCCAAACTCAGCTAAGATTCTTGCTCCTCTTTTCACCACTTCTGTTTCCCCCATTTCTTTTCTTTAAAGAATGTGTGAGTGAAGCACAGCATTGTTAAAAACAGCAGTAGTATCAGTGAATGTATGAAAATCTATCATACACACTTGTAAAAATTATACTTACACCCCATTTCAGACCCAGTACTATCTGCCTTTATTAACAATGCATTAGCACATCTAGCCCCAGAGTCAGTTAATTAGTAGATGTATTTTATACAATCGATATTAATTGTCACATTTTATATAGAAAGCATGTTTGTACAATGATGCACATCATGCAGCATCGCCAAATTAAGGCTAATAAAAAATAAATTATGTATCAGGAATGACAATATTGCTGAAATTAATTACCTACACCTGCATTCCAAACCAGTTGCATGTGGTCTATAAAAGGTACTTAAAACTACTTGAAGTCAATTACTACCTGCTGCCAAAGATTTACTCAAGTAGCAGATGTATGCAACAGCAGTTTAGTTGAATGTGTAAAGTACACCTGCTACTCAAATGACTGTGTAGCACCATCTGTCAAATGCATTAAGGGTATCTTGTTTTGGTTTAGATGGTACTGGATTCAAATATAGCTATATCTATAATTTCAAATACTTTTTTCTGTAAATCAAGATTATAAATTGCGATCTTTATGAATCTTTGCCATCAGCTGTTTATGCTCTCAGTGGAGTAATAATGAAATGCTTGGTGCTACATGTTAAGTGGAATCAAATAATTTATATAACTAATAGTACTTCTTTTTACCATTGTTTAGTGATGCTGTACATTGTGTACCAATTATAAAAATATATAAACACAATTAAAATAATAACATTTAAAAATTAGGTAATAAAAAATACAAAAAATAAAAAAAGAAGAAAAGGGGTGGGGTGAGAAAAAAAAGGAAAAAAATGACTAATGCCATATGTAACATGCAATGCACATGTATACAATTTTATGACTAATTTCTGCTCATACTGCTCTGCCTCTTAGTGCAAGAATTCTGGACAAACCCCTGACAAAAGGCCCAAAGATAAGAACATATTTTAAATATTACTCCTATTAACTTAGATAGTTGCTAGAGTAACAAGGTTTGTTAGAACATACATTTTAGGAATGATTTGAAGTCTGAAACTCAAATGTATGTCATTATTTAGTGAATTTAGTCCTCAGAAAATCTCAGAAAACCACACATTTTATGCAGAACATACCAAAAATATGAAACACAAATCTGGACGTTCTGCAAAAATCTGAACAGTTGAGAGGTATGATTCTGCTACCTTTATCTTTATCTTTAACACTACCAACTCTTATCAAATAACTTTTACACTGTTAAGACAACAAAGTTTATAACTGATGCACAGTATATTACCGATTGCCTCAAGCAATCATGGATATGTACAGGTATTGTACATCTGCATGTTCCAGTTATACTGATGACAATCTTCAGAAGGCTATTGTCCCTGGTTTATAGGTCTTATGTTACATTGCAATATTGATGTAAACCTAAACAGTATTGTATAGTTGAGAATTGAGGTTTTTGAACCGACAACCTCTGACTACTCTATAATACTGGTGTGACAAAAGAAGGCATCACCAGTAGAGCTAGCTGGAATTTTTGTAAATAAGTATATGCCATTGGTGAATATTGAAATGATTTATACAAGATGCTTGTGTTACAAATATATTAGAATGGTATGTAATGTGTATATCAAACTGGTTATACAGACATGTATGTTGAAAAGGTATTTGTAGAGTACTGTGTTTGAATGTAACCACAGTGTGCCCTACTGGAAGAGAACACTATTGTAACTGTTTAAATCTATATATTTTAACAGTGGAAACTGGAATACAAATTATCTTCAGTCCAGCAAACTTCAGAAAAATAACTGAAACTAAATTTCTTTATGGCTAGGCCATAAAAGATGGCATCTTTCAGTTTTCAATGCAGCAAACACAATGTCTGCACTCGGAAACTTTCTGTATTGTCATTAGGGTGAACTAATTACTAGTCTTGAAAGCATGAAGGAATGCACTTGTCTTATGACTTCCAGCATCAGTCTTGAGATCTGAGGAGAAGGCCTTGTCTGTATATTTTTACAGTTAGATGCTGAATACTGCCAGCTTCTTCAATGGTTGTTTTGGCCTGTGGACTAGAAGCCAAATGACAAGAAATGATGTCATTCTGCAAGCTATCACAGCAGTAATATTTGAGATATTAGTTTAAGAAGTCTTTTAGTAACAGAGCAATCTGCATTCTGTCTTGGACCAGACAACAACTAAAAAATCCATTCACCATATCTACCTTGCTCTATTAGTAAGTTCCTGGATTATAGTATAATTCTCTTAGATTCAGTCAGGAAAATAGTGAAACTTAGTTTAGATATTTTTCTTTATTTATTTGAGACTGTCCTGCAATATTGTTTTAAATACTTCCTGTGGTTTTGAACTCTAATGTCACTGTGAATATATATTTATAATATTGCCTTGTTCTTTGATTATTTATTATTAAATATATTTAAACATTTCATTGGGGATGATCTGTGTAGAGATATTTAAGTTTTGAGACTACTTGCATATTTATTTGGTGATACTGTGTGGGCTACTCCTAATAGCCTTGCTCTTGGTCAAACTATCATTTGTGTTGATATTAATATTAATATTACACAGGAAGATTGGACACCCTTTGTTAAGGGCTCTAAAGTAACTGATAAGCAGTTGACTGGTGTCAGTGGTAACTACCTTATAGTCTGGGCAGAAGGGGGCATAGCTAGTAAACCTGTACCAGCCTCTCCCAGGTGTGTGTGCATGTGTGTAAATCAAACCTCAAAGAGTGCATGTGTCAGCTACTTGGGCAAGGACACAGAGCACTGTTTGGACAGAGAGGGTACTGGAGGTCTTGGCTTGGTCACTCAGATGAGATCTCAACTCTATAGCTTCACCAGTGGGGAGTCTTACTGGGGATCTGGAGGAAGAGGGAGAAATTAGCCCCATACTGACTGTGGTCTCTGAGTGCTCTTAAGGGAAATTGCACTTGATGTGGAGAGCTGTATCTGGAAATTCTTTGTTTGTACTTGTCATCCTCCCAGTGTACATCTCCCACTGTTGCCAATGGTGAGGATTGAGGCTCCTTGACTACTGGGCCAGTGTGGGGTGTCACATTTGGTTGGCAGTGGTGAGATATCCACATCACATTTGGTTGGGAGTGGCAGGATATCCACATCATAACTGGACTCTTGTTTTATCCTACAAACTAATGTATGCAAACTCTTTATTTACAGTTGACAAATGTATACTCAATATGATACAAGTGTTTAACATAATAAGCTGTATTTACTCTTAATGCTACAATAGCAGTTCTGTTTGGATGCATGCATACCACTTGCGTCTCAAATCCATACCAATTTTACTTCATAAGTTTGCATATTCAGTAATTTATCTGCATGAACTGTGAAAAAAGCAGAACACAACAGAACACAACAGAATACCATTATGAATACCAATTCAGATCAAATGCAGCTGCTAACTCCATCAAGTAGTTCCTGTAAGCAATACTTAAATATTTGTGAAGAGTCACCAGTGCGGCATTCCTGGATCCAACAGTCGAGTGTATTCCTCTTCCTTATCCCGAGGTCTCTGTAGTGATTTCTACATTGTTTGCCAGTGCAGTAGCACTGGAAAAAGCCTGGGATAAATTATTTCATGCATCTGATTTGTAAGCAGATGCATGATAGCACTCCTGCAAAAGCTGTGGAACATAGTCATTCACTAAGAGTCCAACAGACATTTTGGACTCCTACACACCCCACCTTTGAGACTAAAATCTCAAAACCTCTCCACTAACACCAGCCATGTTTAAAGCAGATGAAGACCAATCTGTAATGATGCTTCCAGCCAATTCCAGTTATTACAGATACTGAAAGCACACACTTTTGGATTTTGCAACATTTGAAAATGGTACACATCATTGCGCAAACATAGTCAATGTGTTTGCACAATAGTAACCACTACAGTGATTATAACCAATACAGGGATTAATACAAAACTACATAACTGACACAATATTAGTGTGTTGGCCATCTGGAAAATAATTATGATATAAGAAATACTAGGTCAACTGCTAGAATTGAGAGTGACTGTAATCTGAAGTGGGAGACCATTAAAAAAGAATGGAATCTGCTGTATTCGAAACCTGGACCTTATGTATGATAGTCTTACACTCATAGCTGTTGCCACAAGAAGAATGAAAAAATACTTGTCTAGGTTTTACATCATTGCTATCTAATGCAAGGTCACAACAGTATTAGTATTCATTTTGAGGTTCACACTGTTAAACGCAGCACACCACTTAGTGGGTTTAGTCCAGGCACAATCACATTAATAGTATGCATGCTATGTCTATTTTTAGATGTCTAGCTCCTGTCTGCTACTTGGGGGGTCCAATTGTCCAGTATGTGCACTGCTGCTGTGCATGCATACCAGCTGAGCATAGGCAAAGCCGTTGTACTAAGCACAGCACCATGCAAATAATGGCCCAAAACGTAAGAGAAAAAAGCAAGTAATAACAGGCAGAAACAGAAATCAATGTAGGACATACACAGTACAATATGTTAGTACACATGAAATATACCTACATAGGTCTGGAATCCAAATCACCATACAATGCACATTCAGAACAAAGGATGGGTGCCTTAACCCTGTTTTTCATACAAACACCTTTATAACAAGCAGCAACACTCATTCAACACAAACAAATTAAACAGAATGAACAGTTATATTAAAACATTGCATGTTAATTGTACATTTAGTGAAATATCCATCCTTGAAAATACTGCACTTAGTGATTGCACACAGTGTTATCATTCTTGCTTAAATATACAGCACTGTCTTGCCTTTCTGTGGTCCTTGGTCATTCAACAGTTATCTGAGAAGTACTCTGGGACATGCAGTGTGTAAACCATTCAATATCATTGCACTTACAATGTCAAATGATATTAACTAGGAATAATATGATATGCAGTTGCCAACTAAGGAAAGTCACATTGGATGTCACAAACAAGCACGGACTCTTCTTTTGGGGGTGGGGGAGCAAAGGTGTGACACTAACAATGCTGTGTTGGTCTGGTTACTCTGCTTGTTTGGCATCCTGCCTGTTGTCTGATTTAGGGAGGGTTGAGAAGTCAGAAACTGCAATGTGTATCCTTACTGTTGAACTTTTCTCTGTAATCCTTTCCCAGTACAAACGTATGGTGAAGTAGGAGGTTGGTTTTAGGCTCCTGGGTGGTGAGTCAGTGTGCTATGGCTTGTCTTCTAGCCAATGCAAGGACATACTGAGCATGCCTATGTCTGCCTACAGCCACACCAGCTGCTGGTTCCTCCGCTGACTCATCATCGGCCTGTTGCTGTGGTGAACTTGGCATTGTCAGGGGGATGTGTTTCTCTTCCCCTTCCCCTTGTTGTTCCTGCTGCAGCTGTTTCCACAAATGAACTTGGGTCACATAGCACATACTATGCTCATTGTGGGACATGTCAGTGGATTGTAATAGAGGCCTTGGCCAGATGTATGTAGGCACTGCCACTGTGACTGTAGTCATTCAAAAACATGCTGTATGACATTACAGGTTGGACTCTGTGTCTCATTAAGGTTGTCTTCTGTGTGTGTGTGTGTGTGTGTGTGTGTGTGTGTGTGTGTGTGTGTGTGTGTGTGTGTGTGTGTGTGTGTGTGTGTGTGCATGTGTGTGTGTGTGTGTGTGTGTGTGTGTGTGTGTGTGTGTGTGTGTGTGCATTTCTGATGGGTTTCATCAGCCATAATTCCAGTGCATAGCATGCATCCATCCCTAAATGAGCCTGTGAGATATCCCTGTAGCACACATCTGGTGCAGTTGGGAGATTTGGCAAATATGGGAGTCGTGTTAACTGTCAGGGTTGCCAACACACACGTTCCAGATGATTCCCTTGCCCTAACACATACCTGGGCAGTTGTTCGAGTGATAGACCTTATGGTTAATGTAGACTCTACCCTGTTCCCCAGGTGTTGTTTTCAGGTGTACATGACTGTGATGTATGGCACACATTAGTTCAGCATAGTGCAATAAATGGTACAGTTGTAACATTCTTGTGACCCTCTCCCCAGAAATAATGGTAAAATATATGTGCTCTCTGCAAAGCTATAGAGTAGCATGCAGGAATGTTTGGAAGATCCTGGATGTTGATGCCTATGACACACCAAGCATGTCCCCTGTCAGCCTTTGAAAGGTAGAAAACAAATTATAAATCCAGGACCAAGCAAAGCTTCAGGTAAAAACAGAATTTAATGAAGGTTAGCACGTTCATGCCTCTACAGGCACTTCATCACACAAATAAAACAGTTTCCAACTTGAATTTATAGCAATTGCAAACAATTAAAGCAGACAATTAATGACATAACTTCCTTTCCTTCAGAATGGGTTTTAAAGGCACATTTAATTCCGGAGGTCTATGTGCCTCCAATAATGTAATCCATCTAGTTTCAAATTCCTCAATACTATTATTCACATGACCCCCCCCCCTTTTGTTGACATCAGTACTTTGTAATACTAAAAACCAAACTGAATGTCCCTTAAATACTTGAACATGTCCATATAAAGGACTATTAATATCTTTATTTCTGATATAACCAACACGTTCTAATATTCTATCTTTTAAAGTCCTACCAACACGTTCTAATATTCTATCTTTTAAAGTCCTACTAGTTTTACCTACATAGAAACTACCACATAAAATACAAAATGCAAGATAAACTAGATTCTTACTACAACAATCTGAATAAAACCTAGGTGTGTGTGTGTGTGTGTGTGTGTGTGTGTGTGTGTGTGTGTGTGTGTGTGTGTGTGTGTGTGTGTGTGTGTGTGTGTGTGTGTGTGTATATATATATATATATGTATGTGTGTATATATATATATATATATATATATATATATATGTATGTGTGTATATATATATATATATATATATATATATATATATATATATATATATATATATATATATATGTATTTGTGTATATATATATATATATATATATATATATATATATATATATATGGATCTATCTTACTACGTCGACAAGTCAAAACGCTGACAACAAAATCACCGACACCACATAACCGACATTTCACAAACACGAAACCTCACATGCCCGACACACCATAATCCCGACAAGCAACAAACAAAACAAATCCCTGGTCCACAAAGCACACACACAACACAAGCACACCAAAATCCTTACAAACCAACACTAAACCTCACATACACAACTACCTACAACCTTAACCCAAACCCTAACCCTAAGGTCCGCCACTATCGCACACTCACCTAACCCGCCCCCTAACCCTAACTCACTTAACCCGCCTAACCCACAAACTATCACAGTCGCACACTTACCTAGCCCGCGCCCTAACCCTAACTCACTTAACCCGCCCCTAACCCACAAACTATCACAGTCGCACACTTACCTAGCCCGCGCCCTAACCCTAACTCACTTAACCCGCCCCTAACCCACAAACTATCACAGTCGCACACTTACCTTACTCGCACCCTAACGTCCGTCACTACCGCATACATACACAGCCTTTTCCCATGTCGATGTTCTCAGCGTCGGGGTTTTGATCCGTCGGTCTTCTCCGTTTTTGATCTTCTGGCGTCGGTGTTCTCGCTGTCGGCGTTCTGACTTGTCGACGTAGTAAGATAGATCCATATATATATATATATATGATCTAAAATAGGATGCTTAAATGTCTTGATATCAGAAATAAAAGACATGCTGCACATTTCCTACAGGCAAAGGTACCTTGTTTTGGGGTCTGTGGCCCCTTTGTTCTTTTCACAAAGTCTACATGGATGTTTATATCTTGTTGACTAGCTGTACACAATTGGTTGAATAGCATGCAATTCAGCTGTTTATGCTGCAATTAGCATCTCTGAAGCACAGACTAAGACAAACACAAACAATTACTAATATACTCCATTATAAAAAGGCAAATATGTAGCTAGGCAAACTGATGTGGATGAGAGTTATTGCATTGTTTAACTCAGTAGCACATTTATTTTGAACAGTATTATCTCTTGTGTCTTTCGGCTTATCCCGGTTAGGGGTCGCCACAGCGGAACTCCGGTCCACTAATGTTTGGTAGTGGATTTTTACGTGCCAAGTTACCAGCCCTGACGCACAACCTTCAACGAAGGCATGCCCATTCACGCATGCCTCCACACATAAGATGCTCTAGCTGAGAATCGAACGGGACAATGTCTTGCTGTGAGATGACAATGCTACCGCAGCACCACTACCGCGGGTCTTTGAACAGTGAACAGTATTATCTCTACAGTGGAGTATTGTACTGCAGCAGGTATGTATCCATTTTGTTACCTACATAGTGCATATGCTGGAATGTAGTTGCGAATAATGTGAAGTAAATCTGTATGCATTTTTTTAGAACTGTAATCGGGGCATGGCCTTGTTCTTCAAGCCATTTCAAAAGTACAGAGTTATGTAGATAGGCTAAAATTATAATGCTATGTGATAACTATGTACACGTTTCATGGAAAAGTCCTTTCATAGCATTTCACAGTTGTTTGGTTAGCACAATTGGTCCATAGCCTGTTATTTTGTTTGGGGGGGGGGGGGGACAAATACGAGATCCTGCAATGGCACTAACTAGAATGGACTATTATTTTGTGTGGGTGAGCATAGCTGAGTATTTGCTCTGGCCCAAACAAGGATAGGTTTCTCTTATTGCACTCCTTGTTTTGTATCCTCCACCACTAGTTTTTGACCCCTGTTGAATCTTTAAAGTCTATCAAGTGGAGAATACTGACAGCCTTCCTTTACTGCTTTATCTGTAAATGATATTGGGCAACACAGTCACAATTATGAGTGGGTGCATCACAGAGCCACTAATATGATTTGTAGATGCAAGGAAGCACTCAGCTGCAGTGGCACATGCTCGCCAGATCACCGGTATTGGGCCTGCTGCAGAACCCCCTCTCACTGCCACAGAGGAATTCTTGGCAAATGTTGCCACACAGGACAGTTCCCAAGAGTCAATGACCCAGTACATTCTGGACATGGGCACCACTCCTGCATCTCAAGAGGAGCTTCCAGGTATGCTTTGTTAGATCATAATTAGAATACTGTGGTATTCTGAAATAATGTCAGTAGTTTATATGTGTGTCAAGTAGTTTTTTGGGTGGGGGGATTTAAGATAGCTGCAGTTTTAAGCTTATTTTGAAGTTGTCAGCCACATTCTTGTTAACATTTGAGTTACTACAGCTATAGATGAGTAAAGGTATTACTATCTGTTATATTATTAAATGTGGCGCTGTTGCCATTACCTCTTCCTTTACTCATTTCAGGATAAATTCCAAGATATCTGATAACCTGTCCTCTCAGGCCTGTCATATGTATTGCTGTACTGTCTGCATACCTGTCAACTGTACAGACTTTTGTTGAATGTCCAGACTTTTGCCTCATATTTCTGGACCATAGTTCATATCATAGTGATTTTCTGGCAAATTATTGACAATTCATTAAAGATTGAATACATAATGTATTGACAGAGATCTGAACTATCATGCTAAAACAAAACCTATTATTCTATCAACTTTCTAAGTTTGTAAGAACAATATTTCAAAATTGTACCTATTCGTGAACCTTTATCCACCCATTATTTATGGCTGTGTCCAGATTTCTTGCTGTAAGACAGTTGAGAGGTATGACTGTCTGTAATAGTTACAGCAGTGTAAATTGTTTATCATATATTGCAGCATACTAGTGCAGGTATTAATGTATTCCTGTGTTTCTTCCTTTTATCACAGGTGATAATGGAAGTGGTTCTGTATCCCCTGCACCACCTAATGCCAGTGTCTCATCAGACTCTGATGATGTTGGTGGCCAAAGTGAGGCACAGCCAGGGGTTTCAGAGGCTGAATCTGACACAGAGGTTGACACTCAATGACCCCCCCCCTCATATTTCCCATACACAGCAAGTAAACCTACACATCTCCAGTCCACTGAGGCCAAAGATATTGCACAGGTGGAGGGTGAGGACATTGACCAGAGAAGTGTATCTACTGCTACTTCAGAGGCTGTTGACTCTGGCCCAAGTGAAACTGTTGGTGAGGTGCCACAAAGGAGGCTTGATAAGGGTGCTCAGAGGAGGCCTGCTGTCCCTCCTCCACCTGGTACAGGTGTCTCTTCACGTGTGACATAACATATGTTTAGGGCCATCATGGAGACACAGGCATGTTCAGAAAGGAACTCCAGACAAATGCTAAGGACTGTATATGTAACACAGTCTGACATCCATGACTGCCTCTACTGTGTTATTGATTCCATGGATTGGATGAATAACACATTGAAGCAAGGTGTGTCTGTAATGGGATGTGGAGAGTCTGTGATGGAACATCTGCTGGGAGGAGAACGTTGGCCTCATTTGTGTAGGTCAGCAACTTCATGTGCTGTGAGCCAATCTGGCTGTGTCTAATCATGCTCCCGTAGTGGTAGTAGTTCCACTGCTCCATCAGGGAGTGAGCTGTCAACACCCAGACATGGCAGGCCATGTGGTCGTGGTCCTGGGCATTCCTGTGAAGGAACCACATCCAGCAGACATCACTCACCTGCAGGTAGTAGCCCTCCATCTGACCTTGGGAATGGAGGTGCCAGTGCAGCTCCTGGCAGAGCCAGTTCTCATGGTTGGGGATGACAATGATGATTCTGTCAACTAACGTCTGTCTGACATACAAACACATACAACTAGCACTGAACTTGGCTGTGTGCATGCACACACTCAAGCACCAATGTTACATTGAGGGCACCTACAGAGACACACACACACACATACACACACAAACACACACACACACACACACACACACACACACACACACACACACACACACACACACACACACACACACACATACACACACACACACACATTTTCATGGTCCATCTTGCCTACTTCACTTCCTTACGCACACACACACTCACATACTTTTTGTGTAAGCCTAGGCCTCCTGCACCCCTACACAACACCCTGTCCAAGTGATAATAACTGTGCCATATCCCTGTTTTCTATCTTTTGGAGTCAGGGATAGTAAAGCTATGTGTCTGATGCACAGGGTGACTATTTACATAAATTATGATTACATCTACATGTCTGGTGTTGAACTGATGATTGCACCTGTCAGTTATATTGTACTTGTATCAGTTATACAGATGCTACTGTCATAATTTCACTACTTTACAGTGGATGCTCTTGGAAGGGTTGTGAAATTAACAACTGAAATTTGTATCATACAATTTGAAATTATCTTGTAATTATTCTAATTACAGAGTTATGGTGCACATCAAAAGTTACAACATCAGAGTCAGATATCAGCATTTTAAGTATGCACTGTAGTCAACTCTCATCAAAACAGTAATACAGTATAACAGTATTTCTGGCATGTACATCACCATAGTTTCATAGGTACATAGGATGTTACTAGGTTATTGACCAGATGGTGTTTATAGAAGCCTAACCATTAAATCACAATATAAAATTATATGTCAGATAACATGTATGAGCAAGATTTGTCTAGCAATGACTACCCATGTCTAGGTGAGTAACAAGAGCAATCTAGGGCAGAGATTAACAGTTTCACATCATGTCATCCAGGCTGTGATGGAACAGTGTCATGGGGGTACTCAGCTTGACATGGTTTTGAAACCCATTCTAGAGGTGTGGCAACCTATGAGAGATGTATGTCTCTCCAGCATGTCCTATATATGTCAGTCTATGTTGATGGCCCTTGAACAGCTGTCTGTAGTCCCAAATGACATATGTAGGGACAGCATTTCATTACAATTGGATCAGAGATAGCACTGTAAGGCACACATAAGTCACCTCAAAGCAGTCTATCTCATACTGGGTACAGTGACAGTTACATCAGTTTGTCTTTATTAGACACATTTGACACCCTGATTTATATTTCTTGTAAATCTCTGAGATCTGTCAAGTTTCTGCAGGAGTTTGTTATACTGCATAGCAAAGGGAGCAGGCCTGAGGATGGATGACTATAGGGTATTTAGAACTGAAGTTGATACTGCTGCAATGGCTTTGCTAATCTAATGTAATATGTAGAAAACCTTCCTCACCATAGTAGACACATGTTGCAGTCTACTTGTGTTCCCCGGTCTATCAATACAGAATTGGTGATTAGGGTATTCAGGGCTATGCCTTAATAAGCCTGGACATTGTTAATACCAAAGAAAATGATTATGCATTTATATGAAGGTTGTTTAGCAGCCAGACACTCTGTTTTGATCTTGACTTCTGAGAAGTACATGGTGAACATGAATGGATACAGCAGTGACATTTGTGATTGTTCTGCTGAAAGAGATGAACTCTCCTACTTGAAATGAGTGTTGTTTGTCTGTGAGTCAGTTTGCAACCCGCGGGAAACATAGCAGTTGATATTCACCTGGCTTCTATTCTCACTGACAGATGAATGTGGAATTCTGTGGCAGGCCTTGGCCAAGTCAAAATAGTCAAGGTCAGGGCTGCTCACACATGCTATATCTCTGATTTAGCATGCACAACTTTCCCTTGAGAAAACCATGCAGGAACAGATGTAGTGTTTGGTTTGGATGTCAATTCTGTCCTTGTATCTGACATCCATAAAAATCCATTCCATTATCTTAAAGTTGAGGTTTGTAAAATTTGAGAGCCTATAAGTATACGTGTATGTTGCTGATCCACCCTTGTGTAAAGGGAAATAGTTTGCTGATGTCATATCTGTGTGGATAAAGGCAGTACTCAGACTTTGACTTGAATCGTCACAGTCTGAGTACTGTGCCTCAGGACAGTTCTCTGGTTAAGAACATTGTGAATGCATGCCAGAATGCCATCTGGTCCCATGGAGGCTGTGTTCCTAGTCTTGGAGACAGCAGTGATTGCTTGCTCTTTGTAGAGGGAGGTTGGAGGTGATGTTGAAAACATGTGTTATGGTAAGCTTGGAGATGGGTGGGGGGATCATTTTTATCCAAGCATGTCTGCTATCAGGTTTTCAATTTACACTGGGTCAGTGTGTGCAATCCCATCCACATTTAGTTTAGCACACACTTGAGTTATACCTTTGATATTGTAGATGTAGCAGAGGAAAGCCTTATGGTTATCCTTGGCAATGGTTTTGACATATTTCCCATAGCTGTTCTGTGAGGATTTTACAAGATGTCTTGTTGTCTAGTTTAGGCTGGGGATGTTTGTCTTCCAATTTGGGATTTACACTTTTGTATTTGTAGACATCAGCTTTGTTTGCTTACTGTATAATCAAGTAATGTCAGACATACATCTGCATGGTTATTATTTTGTAAGGCTCTATCTTTGAGCCTATCAGGTACATCTATGTCTATACATTTGTATAGATGTTTATACAGGGCATCAGAGTATACCTTACTATAGTTGTCAATGTCCTCTGTGGAAACTGTAGTTTGGAAGAAGATTATACCATCCCTTTGGATGGTGTAGTTACCTTGGAAGATATATTTTCAGCTGAACTCTCATTTTGTAATTCTGTACCTATTGCAAATTCTAATAAAAAAATACTTTATGGTTGGATTGAAACAATGCAGGTCCTACACATGAGGGGTTGCATTAGTCAATGCTATTTGTGAGAACTAGATCTAGAATATTACAGACACTTGTGGGGTGGTACAGTCTTAGTTCCATGCCATATATGAGTTAGCAAAGTCCAGGAATTATTCTGCAAGAGAGTTTGGCCTCATATAAATTTCGCAATAAGTGTAGTTATAATTGAAATCATCCCCGTGTATGCTGATTTGTTCAATTTTAATTGTTACTAGTACTTATAAATAGTCTGAGTGACCTTTCTTTTTCAAGAAAGGGGACATATAACTGGCAATAACATTAAGGGGTTTCTTAGCTACAGTAAACTGAAGTTGCATTAATTCAATAGATGTATGTTATCTAGCCCCTGTAAAGGAGGAATTATCTTCAATGAAGAGAGATAATCCACCTCCTGTGGTTCCCACAACTTCAAATTGCAGTCTGAATGTGTGGAAGGCATTGTAGCTTTGCAAGGCTGGGTTAATTACCGTGGCCTTGAATCAGCTTTGTGTGACTGCACAGACGTCCACTACTCCCATTGGGAAAAATGCTGACAGAAAGTGTAGTTTCTGATGTTAACTCCTACAGATTAACAGCATGACCCTTACTTTGTTGGAGTTATATATTTTCACATAGTAACTTCTGTTTTTGTGAACTGGTCTAATAAAGGCATTATGGTGGATGCAAGTGCCTTAGCCAGCAAATGAAAGCCTAGACTTGCCAGGTGAAGTCCATGTATTGCAAAGCAACATGCTCTATCCACAATGTCAACCCACACTGAACTGGAGCTCATTAGAATGACACCAGACAAATAACCAATTTCAGAAGATCATCTGTTCTTTATACTGTTGTCACATTCCAGGCAAGCTTATAATGCTGATCAAATATAGGGACATACATGCCTGGGACACATATTTGGTGAGCTCAATCATGTCTGTCTCCTTATATTCACAAGAGATACTTCTCAGGCTGTTCATATCAACACCAACAATGATGAATTAATAGTGGGACTTGCTGTAGAGAAACTTGATTGCATGTGTGATATAACTACTTGTGCCACACAGCTGACCCTAAATTTCACCTTGTTTAAGCTGGAGAGTGGGGCGGGTATATGGCTCACTGTACAGTTAACTTTAAGGACACCACTTTCAAAAGAAAACTATTGTCTTAAGCACTTTGCTCCTTTTTTATGTGTATTGTGTGCTTTAGGTTTAGTGTTAGGGGTACCATGCGTGAGCTTTAGATGTCGCTGCTGTTTATGTAGGTTGCTGAAGAGTACCTCTGCCCATGATGGCACTTCATTGATATTGTAATATAGGCCTGAGGCATTATCGACACTGAGTCAATAAAAACATGTCAGCTAGGCTAGCAGAAGAAAAACAGGGGAACTGACAGCTGATTATGTGAGATGTGATCCTGGTATATAAACAGAGAGTGAGAAAAGGATGTGGTTATGTGATATGGTGCTATTTTAGAGGGGCTAACATATGGGGTGTACAGTAGGAGGTGTATCCAAAGCGGGATCTATATTTCTGTTGTGGAGAGATAAAATGTGATATTACTGCATGTTTAACTGAAATTTGACCAACTATGTTGAGCTTTTGAAGATCTGCTCTTTTAGATAGTATTGGTCAATTGTAATGGAAAATAATTGTATTATTTTTTCTGCATCTACAACTGCAAAGAGATAAGCTCTCTGCATGCAAACAAGACCATAGCAGCTAAGACAATTAAACACTGTTAAAGCTTGAAATGAGACCAGAAACAGGTACCTTCAAATATATACTGCTCTCCAAGCACAAGGGTGGAGAGGTGTTTTCTCAGAAATCATGTATCATGATGATTACTTATTAATAGTTGAACTGAACTGGATTTATCCAGTGTGACTCCAATATATAGTGCAGGTAACACAACTGCAGTTGAATAGAAGCAGTAGTTGACAATTTGTTTGTTCATAACATTACATAGGAAACAGAGTCAAAAACTGCATAATATTTTCCAAAATTAATCATAACAACACAAAAGAACTGAACTATACTTTTTCTTACATAAGTAAAAGTGGCAGCTGGACATACTGCAGGGCATTCACTTCATAACAGTGGCTAAAAACAATGGTGTGATGAATGTGCATAGAAGTGTTCCATGCGCTGTTGTAAAACAGCTCTCTTTGTAATGTCCAGAAACAACTCAGACACACACACCTTCCCCAGTTGACTGCATTGATATAGAACCCCTACTTGAATAAGTACACAGACTACAGAGCATCGTACTTAATGCTCACACCACAGCTGAAGTTTGATTTTAATAGGACTGCAGTTGACCATATAGTAGTTGACATCTGCTGACCATGTGGGGGACAAGAGGTTGGAAGCCTGCTTGAAATGGATGTTTATGCAAGCACCAAAACACTGCAAAACCATGCCATTGGAAAAGTCAGTTAGGGATGCACACTTCCACTCTTCTTTATGGGAAACACACACATACACACATACACAAACACACTCACACACACACACACACACACACACACACACACACACACACACACACACACACACACACACACACACACACACACACACACACACACACACACACACATACACACACACACACACACACACACACACACACACACACACACACACACACAGTCTACTTCAGTGAGAACCAACCCCATACCTATCTAAGTGCACAGACTACAGAACACAATAGTAGATGAAATCAGCAAGCCATATTGGAAAAAAAAAACAGCTTGGGAGGCCTGCATAGACACACCTCTTCTTCGTGTCATCTGAGGCTAGTAGCCTAACAGAAGAATACTGTTTAGAAGCCTAGCTGTGTAACAACACAAGTACCCTTTCTGAACATATTTGTCTGTTTGTGTTCGGCAGACTAAGCCTGTGAGCACCACCAAATGACCCTGTCGATGCAGGCACAAACAACATTATATATTACACTTTGTATTGTGGTTGATTTATGTGTTGAAAAATTAAAGAAATCCCAGGGTTGTACTGATTGTCGGTGTGGTTGTTGGTGGGGAAACAAATGGATGGATTGTAAATATATGTACATATAGTTATATTGTGAACTCAGTTTGCAATGTTTCCACATGTAGTTTTAGGTCAAAGGAACTGCGAAATGTAAAGCAATAAGAGCATATTTTATATATATATATATATATATATATATATATATATATATATATATATATATATATATATAATGTAATAGCACAAGAAGCATCATATTTGCATTGTGGTTAACTAAGTATACAGGCATGCGCATTTGCCTCTTTACCTGTTTGCGTGTAGGTAAGCAGTGTGTAAACGTGCTCTCCATTGCTAATATCTGAGACCTACTATTATTTAATCATCATCTACATCTTCTTTCGGCTGTTCCCGTTAGTGGTCGCCACAGCAGATCATCTGTTTCCATTTCATCCTGTCCTCTGCATCTTGCTCTGTCACACCAACCAACTGCATGTCCTCTCTCACCACATCCATAAACCTTATCGTAGGCATTCCTCTTTTCCCGTTACCTGGTAGCTTCATCCTTAGCATCTTTTTCCCAATATACTTAGCATCCCTCCTCAGCACATGTCCAAACCAACATAATCTTGCCTCTCTGGCTTTGTCTCCAAACCTTCTAACCATATATATCTGCTATTATAGCACACTCCTAACCCTACTGCAAGCTGGGATTTCCCAATGACTGACAGCAATAATTGAATGTATCTGTTTTCTGTTATTGGAAGTCTGTCTAACATACATCTTATCTGTATTTTCCCTGTTTCTACAATGCTGTGCTTCATGCAAACTAGATAAGCTAAAAGCGTGTTATAATAAAATTGCTAAGTTTGCATTTGACTGCCCATATAGAACACACCATTGTACAAGTTTAATGATACTAGACTTGCTTGAACTTCCCAACATCATTCATTACAACCAACTCTCTGTAACTCACAAAATTGTAACACAACCAACCAAAACCCCTGCACTACAAAATCGTATCCTTCCTTACAGTTCCAGCAGACTACTTCACTCTAAGAGTAAAAACTTACTCACTGTCTCCAAGGCCAACAACACTGCAGGAGAATCTTTATTTTCCAGCTATATATTTTGTATATGGAACACCCTTCCTAACTCCATTCTCTCAGTCTCATCCACTAACAATTTAAGCCATCATTTAAAGTTTATCTAAGAAATAAGTAGCTATGTTCCTGTACTAACCCTTTGTCAATGCTCTGATATGTTACAGTATACCCCAACCATATCTAACTTCTTCCCCGGTGTTTAATATTTTATTCCTACCGGCCTGCCTTAACCTTATATCTTGACATAAGTCATACTTTACAAATAGTACTAGCTATATTCAATGCATAGGTTTTGTTGTCATGATGTAACATATTTGTATTTTCTTATGTATACTACATTTTGTTTACTTTATACTTTATAGATTATTGATAAAATTTACTGTTACTCATGGAGCTTTTCTCCCCCGGCATTTTCTGAAAAAGGACCTGTGTCCAGTCAGAATGTCAGGGTAAACAAATGTAAAATAAATGAATAAATAAATAAGCCTTCTTAAAAATGTTCCCTAGATGTGGATCATTGCACAAATGTGGAATTAAAAGAAGACAAAGGCCAGGATTCACTAATCCTCCGTGTAAGACTAAGTCTTACTCGGAAACTGCAGTCTAAGAGTATGACATCAGCGTGTCATGCATATTCATGAGGGCATGCTGACTCAACTCTAAGGCTAACACGGAGCGTGCATGAGTGCAGGGGGCATGTCAGACTGCTGGGCAGTCCAAATATCCACGCCCCTGCAAGTGCCTAAACTGCAAATGTCAACTAAAATGAGCGAGTCCGCTCAAATGTCTACATACCCAACACAACACTCCCCCACATTCTAAATCCCTGTACAAGTTTAAAATGTAAAGCTTTCCTTTTTTTTTTTATTATTCCAGATATAGCTGCCCGTATTTGTGTGTGTGTGCGCGGGTTTGCCCATTGCTTAGCTACAGTTAGTAGTGTAGACATCAAAGAGGATAATAAACTACTTATATGCAAATTAAGCCAAATAGCAATAGCGTAATGGTAGAGCCTTCGCACAAAGAAGAGGCATTCCCGGTTTGAGTCCCGCCACCCCCCTTTCCATTTTCTGTAGGAAATCTGTGCATAAAAATAATTCCTGACATTTACCTTTTAAATTTTAGTAAAATGCATTGAAATGGCCTATGTGGTAGTGAACGATATTTTATATATATATATATATATATATATATATATATATATATATATATATATATATATATAAAAGAAGGTGGAATGGTCATGCATACTGATAAATGCATAAGTAACGTATCTTAAGCAATGTGACACACCGCTAAGCAAAGTTTACTAGTATTAAGCACAGTTAAATATAATTGCCCATAGCTTAGCACTGCTTTAACTAGCGCAATGGCTTTGCGCGGAGCTGCGCATCGCGCCAACTAGCGGAAACAAAACATGTTTGCGCAGAGCTGCGCACCATGCTAACTAGTGCAACGTCGGGCAACGTCGGGCAATGTCGGGCAACGTAGAGCAATGCTGGGCAAAGTTGATCAAAGTTGGCTAAACATAGCCACACCTCCTAGCCAGTCTGGCCAGTAGTAAAATAAAAAGCAATGACAGGCCTCGAACCAGGGATACTGTGCACCATAATCACAGTACTAAACCACTAAGCCATGACAGCTTTACATATGGATGCATTTCCAACACACTCATATATATCAATGGAAGTTTACCCATTGCTAAGCAGGTTTGCTTTTAGTTGAGATTTTTCAAAACTGGCCAATCACAAATAAGTGTGGGAATTGAGGCATATTTAAGCTCCATAGGCTGGAATAATTACCATAACTGGTTGTAGCTCCCATCTGCAGACAGTATGGCTGGAGTTGGAGAGGGCTCTCATTTTCGAGTGCAACAGTGAGGCATTGAGGAGTCAAAAGTAAAGATTTGGCTCCTCATCCATCATCATGATGCAAGACTCCTGCAGGGCCAGTTTCAAGGCATTGAGTACAAAGCAGAAGCCTGGAACCATCTAGCACATGATCTCACCAGTGCCACAGGCGTCCCTCGGACTGGTGAGCAGGTCAGACACCACTACTCAGACCTGAAGAGATGCAAGGAGGACCAACTGAACCATTGGATACAGGAGGCCCGTGAAATGGAAAATGCCCTACTACTGAGTATGTAGCCATGGAATGAAGTGTGTAAGAATTGCTATTGTGGTCTATATTATGGATAGGTATGTCTCAATATCCCTCCATTTACTAAACAGTTGCAGGTGTATGTGCTGCAAATCAGTAAGCCTATGCATATAGGCTGCTAAAGCTGCGCCACCAGGCAGGTTAGTAATTATTCTGCATGTGTAGTCATATAAAAGAAGTGAGAGAGCCTGAAAAAGAGTGTTGTGACCCATTAATAAAGGTATAATAAGTCTTGAATAACTTCTCTGCATGTACTGTTATATAAAATAAGTGAGCGTGAAAAAGTGTTGTAACCCATTAATAAAGGTATAATATGTCTTGAATAAAAGTCCTCTGCATGCACTGATATATCAAATAAATGAGAGAGCCACTAGAAAATTGTGTAATGTAATTAATGAAGGTATAATTCCTGGAGTGTGTCCATGTCACTTTCTTCGATATGTTGTTGTACCCTTGCATTATAGTAATAGTACTGTTGTATTAAGCGCAGTCAACCCACACATGGGTAGGCCCATATAAAGTGGATGAAGGGAGTGCCAGTAGCTGTTAAGCATATATACAGTCCTCAACTGTCGGTTCATGGCCGGCATGTACAGGTTAATCTGGCACATGAGTAGCTTGTTATTTTGTTCCCCAGAAATGTCAGTGTGCTGCTAGAAATGTAGGGGGCTGCTAACATATACCTGATAATGTCACCTGAACACATCCAGATATGTAGATATATAAATATAAATGAAATATATAAATATGTAGCAATAACATCTGCATCCAGGACAGTTTGTATGTCAAATACAGGTCAGGTATATCGAGAACTAGCAAAACCCATTTCACAATTTAACGGACATTGCCTAGTGTAATAATACATGTAGGGGATATATAACTGCAGTCAATGGGAATGTAGTGTAAACTATAAGTATATATAAGTTGTTAATGGAGGTATCTTTTTACACCCTACTGTATGTGCATAAACAATGCAATTCCACACCTCAATGGGTATGTCTAATCTCATAACATTTGTTGGGACACATGTCCTATTGCTTTATAAATATCTGCATTTACTTTGCTGCATGTGCCCTGTTCACATACCACAATCTTGGTGGCCTGTTGCCACCAATCAATCCTGCATGCTGTTGGAATGTCCACTGTTGTTCTATATATGCACGTGTTATGCTTGCTGTTCAACTGTTGGAACTCTGGTGTGTTGTGTTAATGGGAATACTACTGTATGCTGTTACAATTAAATTGGAATGCTGTTGGCTATTACTAACCCATATTGTCATTAAATCCTCCTAAACATAGAACGTATGGGAAGGTCGATCCCAGCGGACCCACCTGTCCCACCTCAGCTGGCGATGGCACCTGACACCAGCAGGTCCGGTGCCCAGCCCGGGACCTCCCCCTCTGTTGGTCCTGTACCACCTTTGGGTAGAAGCAATGCAGGGGATAAGGCTCACCCCCCCATGCAAGCGTGGCTGGAGGAGGGCCACTTATCACCCTCCGAATGGTCCGGGCTGTGGTGCATAGGCAGATCGAGCGTTCAGTCACTAATCCTCTACGCCAGCTCGAGGTAAGAGTGGCGTGAATCACAGTTGAGCCTACCCCTCCTATGCAGCCCCCAGCACAGCCACCCTCTGGGCTTTGAAGGTGCAGTGGTGACTGCCCATGGGTGGGGATCTCAGTTCCACTGTTGCCATCTGTGGGCTCATGGGCTTGCGATTTCCAAACATCCTTTCCCGTCAATGGTGTTCACCCACCCCATGTGTCATATTCTGCCCATGTATGCATCTTGTTTGTCTTGTCTGTTTACCTTCCCAACCTACCTCCCAAAATATACCTACTTCCCCTACCCCACATTCCTCTCACCTGAAAAAAAAAAAATGGGCAATCTGCTCCCACAAAAAAATTACTCCCCATACATAGCTGCCCATTTTGCACACATGTTCGCTGGACACATAAACTGAAATTTAATTGGCAGCACAACATACTTCATTGTCCTCACCCTCTCAGGGGTGGAAGGATTCAAATTTACCTCCAAATTACTAATATATGCACAGCTGCTGCTGCTGTTGAAGAAATGGGCAGCTATGAACCTTCCCTACACCCGTCCTGCACATCCCAAGCTGTTTCCCCTACTGTCTTTCCCTCTTTGTGCCCCTTTTTCACCACTTTCCTATCTCCCCATTTTCTTTTCTTTCAAAGAAATGAGCACGGGGGTTAGCGGGAGTAAGCACTTTTAAGCAGTAGTTAGCGGGTTTGCACAAGTGTGCACTTGTGTGCGCTTAGCTAAGTATTGCTAAGCTTTGCGCAAACCCATGCAAACCCACTTACAATTGCTTAAAAGTGCCTTAGTCACCCTGCATGTGATGGCCCTTGTTCTACTCAGCAGCAAAATAAAACACCACTGTCAGTCTCGAACCCCAGACCTTGGGCACACTAGACTGCATGAAGTACCACTAAGTCACAGTAGATATACAGCAGGTTGTTGCTGAAATATATATATATATCATGCATCAGAATGAGTGAATGTAAAGGTAAGATAGGAATGCCATAACACAAAACCTGTTCTGTGGAACTTTACCAGCAGTTGTTGTGGAATTGCATTACATGACTGTGATAACCGAACCAGCCATTGTAGCAGTAAATAATGTTACAGCAGCACTTTACAACCCCCACACAGTATCATAGCAGGACAATCCCCACCCAAATGTACTAAATACCTGTGTGTTCAAGGTCCAGCAAGAATGTAGGTAGGCATACTCAGTACTGGAATTGTCAGGTTTTCATGAGCATCCTGTGCTAATGTCAACAAAAAAAAACACAAACTGTGCAGAAGTGAGTACATTAATATAAACAGTATAGCAGTTCAGAAACAGTTCATGTGCCAAATGAAAACATCTCAATAACTACGTATGTATGGCAGCTAATTGTATAAGTAAAAAAGAAACTACATACTCCCATGTATCGTGTGTTAGCATTTGTAGGGGTGAGTACAATTCTACGCTGACAACTGTGTACTGGAAGTGGCAACATTCAGGTCAGAGTACAACATTCAAATCACTGGCTACACCCCTAGCATCAGATACAAGAAGTATACCAACCTTTTGACTTACACAATGGTGTCCAGAGCAAACAAGCATGGTTCCCACTTTGGAAAGCTGAAAGGGCTACACCTACCTGACTTAGCAATTTATAGCATTTGGTTGCTATGACAGTGAGTACTGCAAGTACCACACAGCAGCCTGCATGCAGTTGCCAAATGGTGGCCAACAATTGGTGCAGAGGCCATCACATGCACATGTGCAGATACTTATAAAAGCAGGCTGTACTTGCTGTCCACACATGCAATCATTTCATTGCAGGTACGGAGAGTGAGGGAGAGAGCGACACAGAGTGACACAGAGAGGCACAGAGAGACACAGACCACAGCAACAGGAAACAAAAAAGATAGAAAAAGAAAATATATTGAAAAAAATATATATATTGAAAAATATATATATTGAAAAAATATATTGAAAAAATATATATTTATATTTTAAAAAATATATATTGAAAAAATAATATATTGAAAAAAAATTATTGAAAAAAAATATAAGATATGTAAAAAAAAGTGTACTAAACACACGGAACTAACTACCACAAACACATACAAAGGAAAAGTATGTAACAGATATGTATTTGCTGGCATGTAGTAGATGTTTTTGAAGAGTACTCTACATAGTTTGAATCATTCATATGTGGGAGCAGTACGTATCTATGCACAGATGTCCTGCATAACTACTGCCATGGAGAAATCAGTATGTAGCTGTGTGCAGTGGGATATGACTGTGACATATGTAGTTCAGCATTAAATGCCAAACATCTGATCCATGTTATCTGTGTTCTGTACAGTAGTGTGTACAATGTCTGTTTGGGGGAGTAGTGCATACAGTTATGTAAACATGGATGTGACAGAGTAACAAATGCATGATAGTTATATTAACGTGTAGCTTAGCATTGGCAACTGCTGTACCCAGCTAGTATGCTAATCTAGCATTTGCAGCTATATATACGCCCTCTAATATTACTGTGTGCTCACATGTGACACCTGTTCATGTTGCAGCAAGGCCCAACAGGTCAGCCGTGAGGTACACGGACTTACAACAGTGTGGTTCTTGTGTGTGTATGGCACATACATACGAAGAGATCTGTCTGTGTCAGATATATTAGCATCTGTACATATGCATATACCAAGGGACATACTGCAACTGTTTGTGAAAGGTGGACATATATATGTTGTTGAAGGTTGTTATGTGCATATTTCTATGTAGGTTGTAGTGTGTGGCAAACCAGACAGCATACAGTGCTGGTATATGACATGTGGTGATTAAACCCTGTGGGTATGATTCATCAGGTTTGCAGTGTTGCAGCCAGTGAGGCCTGCTAAAGCTACATGGGCTGAGAACACCTTCAATGCATTCCACCCAACACTGTGCAATATTATGACATAACTGTATACCTCACAACCTTCGCATACTTGATATTCCCACCATGAAAGGTGGACTGTGTATGTGCCTATATGTATATCTATATGTGCACCAATGGATGTCTATATATACATATATATATATATATATATATATAGAGAGAGAGAGAGAGAGAGAGACAGGGTCATATTTACTGCAACAGATGCCTGGTGACAAAGCCATGGACTCAAGCTCAATGTTGACACTGCATTGGCATTCCTCCTTGCGAAAACACAGTAACCATTAACTACCACATAGGTGGTAGTCTGCTTAACACCAAAGGTGTGATAAGACACCATGGGACACAGGTGGACAGTAGTCTACTCTTTGATAATCACAGTGCCATACTTGTCATGTAATCTGTCTACGTGGCACATGTCATCACAAAAGGTGTGTCATCCAGGGAAATATAAGTCAGTGTTTCCCTCTACTCCACACACATAAAACCCATGATAGAGTACAATGCCCCATGTGGTATGTACCTCACAAGACATCTACAGCAACTGGAAAGGACACAGACATACCTCACAAAGAGTAATACCAGCCACAAACAGATGCCCTATGCAGACCGTCTCACAAAACAACAGCTAGACTGTGTCGCATCCCACCTACCCAGAGGTGACCTCTGCCTAACATACAAAACTATGTGAAACCCAGAGCTGTTGGACATGCTCCAAGTAAACAGATCACAATCCCTATGAGCTCCATGCTCTAGGGACCTAAACCTTGTCACCTCAATAAACAGCACATGCTGGAGGGATAGATTCCTATCTCAGAGACATCCCATACTCTGGAACAAACCACCTATCAATAGCAAACAAAGCTCCTAATTTGTAGTCGTCATATATAATCCTGATGATTGTATGGGAGATAGGAAATACACCCCGGGAATCACCTCTGTGGCTCTGCTTGACAGGGCCACGTGAAATGAAATGACTTGTGTGTCAAAGGCCAGGGTAGCATATGGCTAGACATCTATAGGTCCTAGGGCCAATAGCCTATAACCTACCTATGAACTGATACACACCCACATGTACTTGTTGCAATAATTGCTATGTGAGGTTGACTGAGTGTGATGGTGAATGTGTTGGTGAATGTGTCAGAGTTCTGTATATGTATGATAGCTAAGTGGGAAACTGTTTCTGTCATGCTATTATGTGTCCTAGCTGTGATCCCAGCAAAAGATGTGTATGCTATTGCTAGGCAGAAAAAGCAGTTTGCCATACAGTATGACGTAGTCCGTTGGGGTCGACTGGGGTGTCCCATTGTAGGCTACAGCAGTACATGTATGCTTATTGAGTGTTACTGCTGGTGAATCCAACCCCTGTATGAACTGTAGTACTGCCTGAAGCTGTATGCCTAAACAGCACAGTATGGTGTATGTCCACATTTCTTGGAACCACGGTTTTGTGTGTTCCCCATAGTCCTCACAGATGACATACCTCAGGCATAAGGTTTTGTAACTACTGACACACAGTACTGTATGGTACACAGGTAAAGGTCATGTGGGTTGCCATACATTTGTGTCTGGTATGTATGTCTGATGTGTGTGTGTGTGTGTGTGTGTGTGTGTGTGTGTGTGTGTGTGTGTGTGTGTGTGTGTGTGTGTGTGGGTGTGTGTGTGTGTGTGTGTGTGTGTGTGTGTGTGTGTGTGTGTGTGTGTGTGTGTATGCCTGTACCATGGCCTCAGTCATATGTGTGTTACAGGATATAGGTGTATATCTAGCAACATGTATAGTCTAGTACAGCAGTATGCCACCTATATTAACAAATGAGCACATATGTTAGGCAGGGGTTTGCCATCAATGACTAGTGTGGTATACTGGTAATACTGTAACTGGACTTTACAATCATTGCAATGGATTACATGTTACGTTATGCATTAGCTTGATATATACCCCCTGTGTCTAGGTGGTGCATTGTGTCGCATACAGTGTGCCATGTATTGTTGTATAGTCTTACATACTGGTTTATCTTTGTTGCTGTGCAAAACATGGTTTGATATATAGAGTGTGCCAGGCACTGTCAGGCAGTTGTGGGTTGAGCACTGATATGTGGTATTGAAAGTGCGTATTCCCTGACAGCCAATAGGTTGCTATATATGGCAGTTAATTGATATCTGTACTTTAGAATGTTAAGTGTGCCACTTGACTTACTCACACATATTGTTTCATTGTCTTCCAGGGTCCTGGCTCACCATCAAAATCCCTCATATAGCCCAGCAGAGGAGGAAGTGATTACAACCACCATGGTTCAGCACTATGCCCTGCTGTTCTCAAGAACCAGTCAGGAGCAGCATGAGTGGACTGTACTGTGGCAAGATCTTGTCCGTAGGGTAAATGACATAGGCATGCATAACCGGACATATGAGCAGGTACACCATCACTGCAGTGATTTAATTAGACATGTCTGGCAGCATGTGTCTGATATCCATAGACAGCAGCTTGCCACAGGTGGTGGGGTAGCCATCCATTCCCCCTCACCAGAGTGGAGGAGCTGCTCCTGAGCCAGGTGGCTGCTGGCCAACAACAACAATAACAACAGCAACTAACATGTATCATCATGGAGGCCGGAACCACCCAGCAAGTTGACACGTAGTGTGCAGGTAACATGGCATAGCTGTACACTACTGTTACCTCTATTGGTAGATCATGCTTATGTGAGATGTGTACTGTGTAGTTACAATATGTGGTGCCTAGTTTTGTGCAATAATAATAATTAGGAATATAATCTGCAGGCCTGTGACTGTCAACCGTCGTACTACTGTAAGATTGCAAACATACAGTAGCAATGCCACAGTTGTTGCCAGTGACAAACTGTCTCATATCCATGTAGGTCCCTCTGGTGTGACAGCAAGGCAGCAAACCCATGCTGGTGAGTGTGTTCTGCATTTAATATTGCTAATTAAATGTGCATGTCATAGGTGAGATGTAGGCCATGTACACGTCACACACCTGTGCATAATGCATGCTGTGCATGTTTGCTGTGAGATTATGCACATCTCAGTAATGTGAGTAGCTGCCTCAAACACATGCAATACACAGAGCATCCCACACAATTGTAGCAACACTGTAGTGGACATTGCATAGGCAGAGTCGATACACATGCACACAACATACACAACTGTGTCATACGCAGTACACGTTAACATGCTACACATGGCGTATTCAGACACCCGCTGTAAGGTCACACTCCAGTATCCCAAATGTCATCCACACAGCACACATAATATACCTGAGGGGTAGAGGCCTCTCATGTGGCTGTGCGACACTCTTTAACACATAACACATTCATGTTAGGCAATGCCCCCTATTGGGCACCTTACAAACCCATTTAACAACTGGCTGTGAAATGGTGAATGCAGCCATGGTACTGCAGTTCAGGTACAGCATGCTATGTGCCGGTCTGGCACACATTAGTAGCCTTGAGTGACCACATGATGCTGCATGATGATGGCTCATGGTACTACACCCCATCCAGTTACAGTGGCCACAGTTCTACACATATCATTAATTGCTATGCACCTCAATGCTGTGTGTGTGCAAACATATGCACCTATACACATTATGCATAGCAATCACCATTTGTACAAAGTGACACACATATGTCTTGTAATGCTATTGAGTGTATAGGTCACATGACACACATTGTGTATGTGTGATGTTTAATGTTGCAGTTGTGTTGTAGCATGCCATGTCATGGCTGGCACTGGCATGTCCACAATATGTCCTACACTCACCATAACCACTGTACAATGGCTATGTTGAGCAATGGTATTCCATCAGGTATACATGCACCACTCATCCTGTGTGTATACATAGCATGCATGTGTTAAACCTGTGCCCACAATTATCTACTAAAGACACAGATGCTCTAATCAGAAATGGATATCTATGTGACACACAGATACACATCCAGCCATGGTATGTATACCTGTGAGTGATGGTGCACAGGATATTGCAGAGCTTTTAATACTTGCACAGCAATGTTGTGTCCATGTACACATTGCATTCCAGGGTGAGGCCAATCACTGAACAAAAACACACATGCATCAAAGCCATGTATACTATTAGCAAGGTCTGTCTACATTCACACTGCATGCTGTTGAGCAGCACACATCCTGCATGCTGACACGTAAGATATAAATGTTTGGCTTGTGATACTGTACCCCACCATCACATGCTATTGAGTATGTTCTGGATTGCTGGAGGTGTGTGTGTGTGTGTGTCTGTCTGTTTTAGTGAGGAGTGTATTTGTGTGCATGTGTTCATGTGTGCATGTGTGCATGTCTTCATGTGTGCATGTGTGCATGTGTTCATGTGTGCATGTGTGCATGTGTGCATGTGTTCATGTGTTCATGTGTTCATGTGTTCATGTGTGCATGTGTGCCGACATCATGTACAGGTCATAAAGTGTGTTTCCTGTCTTCCTCTCACAGGTGCTGAGTTTGGGCTGGTTCACTGCAGCAGGGAAACTGATGTCACTGAGCATAATAGTGATAATGATGATAGGTGTGTTGAGGCACAGGCATGTTTGCCAGGGTCTGTCATTGCACCACCCCATCCATGCACACAGTCATACTGCCAATCCATCCATCACCAATGCTCTTAGCTGAGGGACAGCACACAGCTGGCATTGGCCAGGACAGTGTGGTATCTATGGCACATGAATCCTGACACAGTAGCCATACCCAGATGTCTGGAAGGGTACCACATAGGCAGATGTCCAGGGGTTCTTGTCGGAGCACTGCTGCTCATCATGCCACTGGCAGATGTGCCACAGGTCTTACAACCTCAATCATGTTCCAGGCTGTCATGGAGGCACAGGCATGTATGGAACGGTACACCAGACAGGGACTAAGGGCACAGAGGGCACATAACACCACTGTAATTGACAGTATCCATAACCTAGCAGGTGCCATCTGTCATTACACTGAGGTCACTGATAGACATTGGGGTGAGACATTAGATGTCCTCCGCAATGTCATGTCCATGTGTCAGGATAGTGTGGGATGGTTGAGTCATTGATGTGGACATATGCCAGCAACATCAGCAGCTGGCAGTTGCCGTGGATGTCCCTCAAGTCACAGCTGCTCCAATAGTGCCAGTACCAGCCCCAGCAATGTTGGGGGTGGGCTGTCCATAGACAGTCCAAGAAGACCACGTGCATGTGGCTCTGGACAGTCCCAGCAGGGACCTAGGTCCAGTGTACATCCATCTACCTCTGGGGATAGTACCCAGTCTGGCTTAGTACCTGATAGTGTCAGTAGCACCCCTGCCAGGCACAGGTACCGTATCCATGGCCAGAGATGGTAATCTGTAAAGCCTGGCAGGTACAGTCTGTGGCTGTCCCACAAATATCCATATATGGCAACCACATGGTGGAACTGTGTGCATGCAGACACACACATAAACAAGACACCTAGGGCTAACACATACCTGCACATATTACATCAACATTGGCCATACCAGTACTCTTGGCCCTCAGACAAACACACACACACACATACACACACACACACACATACATGTCGATTGTATGGCTCACCCTAGGCCTCTGGCAAACTAACAGCACACTCTGTGCATATGATGAAACCTGTGCCACCTCCTGTCATCTGTAACATTGATGCAGGAACAGGCCACCATGGTGCTGATGCACAGGGTGACTTTATAGCAGTATAGCAATGTTAGCATGTTGTCAGCAGTAGAGTGTAATGATATGCTTGAAGGTGTTGCTGAGCAGGCGTGATGCATTTAAGCTATGATTGTCAATGTAGTAATGTTTACACCAGGGTTAGTTCCAATAGTGTATTGTCCACCCACGTGCCACTTGGCTGATGTGTGTAGTATTGGCAGCATGTGTTAGAGAGTGGACAGTATGTGTGGGATGTGTGTGGCACAGATTTGCAGGTGTACATTTGTGAACATAGTGGAGGTGCACTGTCTGCATGTACGTGCATAGTGGACACATGGGCAGGGTGACATGCCCTGTATTACACAGTAACACTCCATAGTTTCTATTGGTGGCCAGTATGCATTGAACTGCACACATTTCGGAATTTGACTTTGCATGTGTGTATGACATGGTTTGACACTGTGCTGTGGGTGATACTGTTACTATCTGTCATTGTTTTGAATTCTGGTAGTATACATAACTTCGACAGCCTGACCATAACCAATCGTTAGATGATGTCTTGACAACTGACACACAGATGTAGGACACACAGTAACATTTGGATCCTTCAGGTACTATACTATGCCAGTAACCAGTGGTATTCACCTGCACCCATTACTGAGACCACTCCTGTTTGGCATATAGCTCTCTTAGGTACAAGCAATCACAGTAGGGATATGTCCGTCCATGTCTGGTAATGCATACTGTGGCCTATAATGCATTCTCCAGATGACACTCACATCCTCCACAAGGGTATCACACAGACAGATCCCTGTTGTCAAACTCATGCTGTAAAGCTATAAGCCAACCAAAGCATAGTCATCCACCTTTATGGAACATAGTATCCCCACAGTACCACATAGGTAGTAGCCACCAACATGAAGAACAGGTACCGATGTGTACATGCAATCAAGTGGTACGTCATCTCTCCTTTGATAATCACATTTCCAAAGGTATTTTTAAATCTCTCGGTGGCTCACATAAGCAATAAGGGGTCTGCATGCATATCCACAAAGGTTGTTGTACACCTATAATGAATAGCCATCATTGACAGACTTTGCTGTGTTTGAACAGGTCTGACATATACCTCGGCCAGAAACCCTCACTCACACAATTCTATAGAAAATGTAATGAGTGTGTGTGACATGCTTAACCTAGGCCAGGGATCACTGCAGTGGCTGGCCTTGTCACAAGCATACAGATATGACCTAAGGTCTGGAAAGCAGCAGCACACTCTGGAAAAGATGACAGATGTGTTCTTGGAGAAAGCAGGGTTCCCACACATGCAATAATTGAGGTCACATGTACATATATTTATTTGACACACAGCTACCTCACATGTGGAATGCACATACTGCTGTCATACTGATATGTCATACAGTAGTAAAAGCAAAACTCACAACACATTGACCAACAGTGTCACACAGATAGAACACACACTCACTAAGTGGAGGATTCAAACCCCTACCAACTATTTCATTATACTAAAGAAGTATGCATTAACATGACACGTTATACACATTACTGTGAGTTTGCTTTTCCACAGGTATATTTGTAGGATGGTGACATCATCAGACCTGACAAAGATTAGTATACCACTTTTGAGGTGGATAAGTACTCTCCAAAAAAGTTGCGCTTCTCCAAGGAGATCACACACAAACAGACACACTTGTCAAGTGCAGGATTCAAACCCCTACCTAACCGGTTTATGATACTACAGGACTACACATTTACACAATGCGCTATATACATTACTATGAACTCTTTTTCCCACAGGTATATTTGTAGGATGGTGACATCATCAAACCTGACAAAGATTAGTATACCACTTTTAAGGTGTTTGAGTACTCTCCAAAAAGGTTGCTCCTCCCCAAGAAGATCACACACATACTTGTCAAGTGCAGGATTGAAACCCCTACCTAACTGGTTTATGATACCACAGGTGTACCCATTTACACAGCATGCAAAACACATTACTGTGAGCTCTACTTTACACAGGTATATTTGTAGGATGGTGACATCATCAGACTTGACCAAGATTAGTATACCACTTTTAAGGTGTTTTACTACTCGCGAAAAGGGTTGCTCCTCTCCAAGGAGATCACACAAAAAACATACACACACTTGTCAAATGCAGGATTCAAACCCCTACCTAACTAGTCTATGATACTACAGGTGCACGCACTTACACAATGAGCTATACACATCCCTGTGAGTTCTACTTTCCACAGGTATATTTGTAGGATGGTGACATCATCAGACTAGACAAAGTGGGTCACATTAGGTGACATTGGGTGGGCTACATAGAAGGAATGTCTAAACACTTTGGCCATGTGATCATCAAAGGAGAGTTTACTATCTAACTGTGTCCCCAAAGCCTTCATGACTTTCTCCGTACATACTGGAGTACCACCTATGTGGTAATTAGTTTGCACTTTGTTTTAGCCAAAGGGGATGACTATGCATTCTTTGGCATTCTGCTTGGGGCATTGTTTTGACAACAAGTATTTGTCTCTGTAAGCACCTTCTGGAGGATGTGTGTGTCAGCCATAGAGTTGATTATGGACCACAGTTAGCAGTCATCTGCAAACCTGTTCAGCCATACTCCTGTGCTTGCCTGTACCTCTGAGCAGTGTCTACTGAACAGGTGGGGTCCCAGGACCAAGACCTGTGGGATGCCATTTGTGACTGGCTTAGAGTTGGACATGGCACCCGTAACTCTGAACATGTGTGTTTGATCTGTGAGCCACTTGGCCACCCATCCTGTGACATAGCTGTTAATGTTCAAGCTGGTAAGTGTGCCCATGATGACAGAGTGGGGAATGGTGTAAAAAGTTCTTAGTGAGGTCCAGGTGGGCTGTGTGGACTACTTTCACCTCCATCTATGTCCTTGGTAACTGTTTGAAATAAGTCAACTATGTTTAGGAGGCAGGATCTGCCTTTAACAAGGCGAGATTGTGTAGAGTCCAGTGTCTGGAGATCCCCAATGTCTCTGTTTATGGGTTCCATGACAATTTGCTCAATAGCTTTGTAGACCAGGCTGAGTAGACATATAGGTCAACGTTTTCCAGGTTCTGTTGTGGCACCCCCTTTGTGGAGCTGGATGACTGTTAGTGTATGCCATTCTTTGGGTACATAGCCTGTGGTATGATTGAGTCTGGGCAGTGAATGTAGGTGAGGGTGTAGTTCCTTTTGGGCCTAGTGTAAGACACAGCCTGGGACACCATCCAGTCCCATTGATGCTGTGTTCTTGGCTTTGGAGAGGGCTGTCCTTACCTGCATGTCCATGACGTCTGGGGCTCTGCATCCTTCTGTGATGGACACAGGCCCTTTTGGGGGTGATGGGGGGAAGTTTACACTGAACTTGTCCCCCAGGATGTGGGCAATGAAAGCTGGTTCAGTGTATTTTTTGCCATTTTTCAGTAGCTGACAGCATATTTGGAAGTTGACACCTACATGTCTGGTATAGCTACTGCAGGCTTTGTGGTTGTTATTCTTACATTCCTTGGCGATTTGTCTTTAGAAACTGTCCTTAAATTATTTTATGAGTGATCATTATTTCTTCCTAATAATGATCAGTGATGCCTTTCCTTTAGTGAAGTTGGCTCTAACAGGTGTTAGTTTCCTCCTTCTGTTGTCTAGCTTATTTATGGGCAATGACCACCAGATTGTTTTCTTATTTTTGGAGGAGTGCATCTTGGTTTTATTTGTGATGTCTTGATCCATGCATCCCTGTAGATGCTCATAGGATGCACTTGTAAATGATTCGGCAGATTGTATACCATTATCCTATAGCATGAGGGCTTCGGAACTTTCCACTTTGGTCTTGGGAAGTGTGCAGTTTGCTTTTGTAAATGTCTTCACGGTGGTTTCATTGACTGTGTGTGTGTGTGGGGGGGGGATGTGAATGTCCAGTGTGATTACTTTATGATCTGATATTACCAGCGAGGGTTTTATCTCTGTTGTGGAACACTGGTACCCCATGTTGGTGATGATCATGTCCAGTATGGTATCACCTCTAGTGAGCATCGTGACCAGCTGTTCCAGTCTGTTAGAGTTTTTTAACTCTAGGAGACATTGGGCAAAGGACGTTGTACATGAGTAATTCTCCCACTCAATATTTGGGTAGTTGTCATCACCTCATATAATGGTGTTTGATAGGACCTTTATATTTTCTACTGTTCTCAGGAATACTGAGTGAGGTTCCTGAGACAAGGCAGGTGATCTGTAGCAGGGTACAATCTGATGAGCAGCTTTGCCCAATGTTAGTTGCACTTACATGGTCTCCAAGGCCTCATGCTGTGCCACTAACCTGAAGGTGTGGGTATCCATAAGGTAAATGGGTACACCCCTTCCTTTTGTATTTCACTCATGGTTTTGGGTCCGAAGGTCAGAGGGATTGTGAGTGTTTTATGTGGAGCATGACCAACAGCTCTGCGTTTGACATAGCTCTGTATGTTAGGCAGTGAACACATCTGAGTAGGCGATATGCAAGGGAGTACAGATGGAGCATTTTGAGATGGTCTGTGTATGGCATGTATTTCAGGCTGCTAATGCTCTTTGTGAGGTATTGCTGCAGGCTTTCCAGTTGTTGTAGTTGTCTTGTGAGGTACATAGCAAAAGTAGCGTTGTACTCTATTATAGTTCTAGTGAGTGATGAGTAGTGGGGAACAATGTCCACTTCTATTCTGCATGAGACACATTTTGTGATCAGGTGTGCCACATAGCAGGGTTTCCTGACTACTGTGGGGATGTGATTATCACAGTTGTGTCCACTGTCCACCTGTGACTCAAGGTTTCTTGTCACACTTTCAGTGTTAAGTATACTACTGCCTATGTTGTAGTTCTTGGCTGAAGAGTTGTTAACAAAGGGGATGACAAAGCACCTTTTGGCATTGAGCTAGAGCCCATGGCTTTGACAACAGCCATCTGTCTCAGTGAGGCCCTTTTGTAGGATGTCCACATCTTTAGTGTGTACAATTATGGCTCCTAGTTTGCAGTCCTCTGGAAACTTCAGTAGCCACAGACCTTCCATGTTAAAGTTTACTTCAGGGAAGTAGATACTAAACAGGACAAGACACAGGACTGGACCTTGTGGTACTGCACTCGTCACTGGTCCAAATTCATACTTGGAGTCTGCTACTTTCACAGTGTGTGTTCTGTCAGTAGGCCTACTGGCAACCCATCTTGTGACATAGCAATTTATACCTAGTTTAGTGGGTTTATCTATATTTCCAGAGTGTGGGGTGGCGTTGTAAGCCGTGGCAGGATCAACATAGGCTGTGTGAACCACCTTACCCTTGTCTACAGTTCTGTTGACTGCTTCAATGTCAGCTATCATGTTTAGGAGACATGATCTGCATTTTACAAACCCAACATGGTTGTGGTCAGGGTTTGGGGATTACCAATGTAATTTTTTATATGTTGTATGATGATACATTCCATGGCCTTGAAGAGTGGGCTCATCAGGCTAATGGGGTGCTAGTTTCTGGGGTACATGGTGTCTCCACCCTTGTGTAGTGGGATAACCATCACTGTGCACCATTCAGCAGGCACAAAGCATGAGGTGAGGCTATGACTGCACATGGTACGTCAGTGTGGTGCCTGTTTGTTCTGTGGTTTATGTGTAACATGGCCTGTGAAGTTATTTGGTCCCATGGCTGCTGTGATACTGGCTTTGGAGAGTGTTTTTTACCTGTGCAGCCATGATGACAGCAACTTTGCAGTCTTCCATTATAGAGATGTGCTCTTTCATGGGTGAGAGGGGGTAAAGTTAACAATGATCCTATCTGCCAGGATGTTGGCAATATCAGTTGGGTCTGTATATTTCGTGCCATTGAGCTACAACTCAGAACAGATCTGAGTGTAGTCATGACATGGACCTGTCTGCTGGGCAGAGATCTCCTGAGTAGACAGTATGCAACAGAGTACAGAACAGGTTACATTTAGTCTTGTTGCATGGGATAGCTCTTTGAGGCCAGTAATCCTCTTGTTGGGGTACTTCAGTGGTCTTTCTGGCTGCTGAACATGCCTAGTCAGATTCATCGCAAGTGTGTTGTGGTACTCTCTGATGGGTCTGATGACTAAGGAGTAGTGGGAACCTCCTTTGACCTACATGCACAGACCTTGGCAGTTTGTGTGAACACATAGCATGATTTTCTGACAACTTTGTGAATGTGTTTCTGGAAGTAGAGATGTCTATCCACATTTGTCCATAGATCCCTTATTATCACCTCCGTATTTAGCATAGGTGTGTGAGCATGCTCAGTATGACCTTTCAGTATGTTGTTGCCTGACATTTGCTTCGTTTGTGTGTGAGCATGCCCAGTATGACCTTTCAGTGTGATGCTGAATGAAATCCACTACATTTGTTGGAGTGTGTGAGCATGCCTGGTATAGACATTTATACTATATGTGTATGGAAAATCAAGTTGTATTTTTACAGCAGGCCTCACCTTTGTGTCATAGATCAACAGGGATCATGCTGTGCCTGCAGGGCTTCCATGAGACACTTTGCATAGACTTATCAACATTTCTACATACAGGAGGGACAGCTATTCTTTGTACATTTCTACCCGGGGGCACACTTGATTGTTACTGTGGGTGTACATAGGATGAGGGGTTTACCTGACACTTATACACATTTGCTATGTCTGCACTGCTATGTACGGTACACCATTTCAGTCTGTACTGTTGCCTATCGTACTGGCTTGAGGCATACTACTGTACTACACTTCTTAGCGTCCAATGCCATGTATATTAGATTGCAACTTCATAGCCTACACAACCCACATCACAACGCCTGGCCTAATGTTCTCTGTCTGCATAAGCCTGTGGGTGAGGTTACCCATATACCTCTTTAGGGGCATGTTACAGCAATTCTGTGTGTTTGCATTAGTGCACACTTGTCCTGCTGTGTCTATGCTACTGAAATGCTATCATGGCTTAGTGGTTCAGTACTCTGACTATAGTGCACAGTATCCTGGGATCAAGCCCTGTCACTGCTTTTTATTTTCTTGCTGGGCAGACCAGACTGCTTAAGGGACAGTAAAGCTAATATGAGCATGTTTACCTGTCTTTGCTCAACTTTGCCCGACCTTGCCCAACATTGTTCAACGTTGCCTGACATTGCGCTAGTTAGCACGGGCAATTTTGTTTACATATACTAAATATTGGTAAAAGCTGCTTAGCACTGCTTTATATTGCTTAAAACATGGCAATCATGCCTCAGGTGGTGATGCAGGGCTGCTTATGTTGGATGCACATACTACACTCCCTATACATGTTTGGAAACAGGTAGTGTCAAGTTAGGCATCCCTTTTATTTTATGTGTGAGTCAGAGAGAGGTATCATTTCCAGGGTTCCTACTGAGCCAGTGTATGTGCTATGCATTGCCTCTTTGACAAGGCCAAGTCATACTAGGCATGCCTCCTTCTGCCTACTGGGGCAGGCTCAGGTTGTTCCTCCTCCGAGTCACGCTGTGCCTGTGCAGGCCTTGGCAATGGTGGCGGGCTGTTTGGCCCTGCCCCATGCTGTTCCTGCTGCAGCTATATTCACAGGATCATATTGTGTAGCATGGCACATACCATGACAATTTGGGTACATGTAGTTGGTGAGTAGTGCAAGGCTCCACCAGATGTGACCAGGCACCAAAACCATGACTTGAGCATCCCAAACACACGCTCTATTACATTTTGTGTTTGTGCGTGTGCCTCATTATGGAGTTCTTGTTCAGGTGTGTGTGCATTTCTTATGGGTGTCATCAGCCATGGCTCCAGTGCGTATCCAGCATCCCCCACTAGGTGACTGTCAGGGATGTCCCCATTAGCAAATGTCTGGTACAGCTGCGTCAGATGCCAGATATGGGAATCATGGTAGCTTCCAGGGTAGCCAGCACACACATTCAGTATTATGCCCTGGGCATTGCACATGACCTGGCAGTTGATGGAGTGGAAGCCCTTGTGGTTGATGTAGGCCCTACCCCGCTCACCAGCTGGTGCTTTGATGTGTATGTGCGTGCAGTCAATTGCACCCACTACCTCAGGGTATTCCGCTATTTGCTGGAAGAGACGCATATTGCTGGCCAATACCTCATGGGAATTGGGGAAATATACATGATCACTGACATGTGCTGACATGGCATTCAGGAACTGGTGCAGTACCCTGGATGCTGATGCCTGTGAAATCCCCATCATATCACCAGTTGGTCTCTGGAAGGTACCTGTTGCTAGTATTCTTAGGCCAACACATACCTTGGTTTCCACTGGGATGGGTTCCCCTCTGTTGGTTCTGTGTATGAGGTGTGGCCTGCACAGCTCAACAATTTGCTGCAGGAGGTCTCTGTCCACTCTATAGAGCTCCACTATCTCCAGCTCATGTAGCCCCTGGTAGGTTACCCTGGGTCTGTACACTCTTCTCTGTCTCCTCACTGTGGGTTGCTCAGCAGCATTCACAATGGCACCACCCTCAGCATCTTGCACATGTTGCCTTATAATAGCAATGGCAGCCCCTAACATTTTTTGTCTCATTTAAGCTTTTTAAGTTTTCACTTCTCTTTGTAGACTGCAGTGTTGCAGTGTTTCTGAGAAAAACATGGGGGAATGTTGTTTGCAGAGTTTTAAGTGCTGGGCTGGGCTGGGCTAGTGTACTGCCTGTGTAATTGGCTGATTCTGAATGATTTCACCTGGCTGCTCTGCTAGTTCACCTTGGTTAACTTCCTACTTCTTCTTTTCCTTCCTTTTCCCTTTCTGTTTCCGCAAGGGGCAGCGCCGTGCAAACATGTGCACACGAGTGCACACGCGCGCACACAAGCTTACACAGGCTTAGGCGGGTGCACGTATGCACACACAGGCTTAGACAGCCTTACACAGGCTTACACTGGTGCACACATGTGCACACAGGCTTAGACGGGTTTACAGGCACGCACACGCACGCACACAGAGTAAGCATCTTTGCAGGAAACTTTGGTGATATCCACGGCATACAACTTCGGTTTCTGAGTTTCAGTTAAGACAACTGTAGACACGCCTCTTCCAGTCCTGAGTCACTCACAGCAAACACATGCCACTCTGCTCCAATAAGCTTACAGTCTTTGAAACATACCCCTTCATGATGTCACCTATTTTCTACTCTGTTACTCCCCTAATCCTACTCTTACACTCTAGGGACATGGTTCATATAGCAGGCAAAATTGGGATTCACTATCCTTATCCTCATTTGCATAGGATTGCCTAGTAATGCTTGGTTACATCGCTCAGACTGAGCTTCCCCCCTTAGCAACCACTACTCTGTAGCCATGTTGTCTTCAGACTGCCATTCACCTTCATGACAGATGAATATTTTTAATAAAATGCCTATTTTTGGCTTTTATTTTTTTTTCTGGTTTTTAAAGCGCCGCACATTTGCGCGGCACTGTGCTACGCTTAAACATCGGAGATCAGGGGAAAAATATTTTTTATTATTTAGCAATGAATAAAAACACCAATGGCCTTATATTTGGCCATTGGCATGCTTCCTCAACTGGATGCATCCCTTATTTGGAGCTGTCATAGCTCCATTTTGCTATTTGCAGAACGGTACTCCATTACCAACACTACTCTTACTTGGACAGGTTAGTGTTTCCTGGATCGCAAATTTACCTCATTTGCATAGCTTTCAGCAGCAAATGAGGTAATTTGCATAACATAACACTATCCGTGCAAGGGTAGTTTTAGGAGCTCTCATGCACGCCCCTGCTGGCTGTTCTTGGATCGCTCGGCAGACATATTGGCTGTCTGGAGTCCTACTCTACTCTTAGACTCCATGCAAGCCTTCGTGAATGCGGCCCAAAAAAAGATAAATACTAAAAGTATGAGACACATAAGCAAAGTCTGTAAAAATACACTACCAATTGATAGTACACATCCAAAATTTCTACTTATGTCAGGATTAGAGCCCTCACACCAATACAGCTTCAGCAAACAGGATGGCTTCCTTAGTCTTCTTTGCCACAGAAGTAGCTTACCAGCACAGAACTGGGGTCATTCATCACACAACCAACTGTATAAGAATGTACAATGCTATCAAACCATGACTGTATATTGTACAAGAAACTTTCTGTATTATATTTGGACACAGAGCAGATAGTAGCACACAACCTGTCATAATTATGGTCACAGATATACATCTCTCTGTCTTACATGCAATGTGTAAGTAATTCTATTTAATTGCCCTTAAAATGTAAGAGGATATTAACTGTGGCATAAATGCACATATACTATGGGTTTGGGGGTAGCATAGCTGAGTTACTGTTGTGGTAGGTACAAAGATACACTGCTCTTTGGGGGTGAGGGAACAAAGCGCACTTACTGTTATGACACAAACCAGTCTAAAGTCAGAAACTGCAATGTGTAGCCTCACTTTTTAACTTCTCTTTTGAATGATTTACCAGTATTCTGCAGAGGTATGATTGTGTGAATGTTTCATGCCTGAGGTCTACTAATTACAAATGGACACATATTAGTAACATAAGTGTCTGTAGTCCCCTGTTAATGTAATTTCTGTACAAATCCATCACTATTTACTTGCTTACTGCACCATGTTAAGAGATACAAGGATATGTCATAATAATCTTCAAGAATACAGTCTAGATTCAGGACTTACCTTGCAAATGCAGTAGTTGTCATACCTTTAGTTTAGGGCTGACTCTGTCTGATGCAAGCAGTACACAGCCAATACATGGGTATGTAATGGTTGTGTGAGTTGCCTGGCATCGATTTTTATATATGTATGTGAGTAGAAGAACGTATTAGGTCCCTAGGTAGTCACTGAATATGCTATGCACTATCTCTTAGCCATAACAAGGGCATACTGAGCACACTTACACCTGCCTGCAAGGACAGCAGCTGGGTATTCCTCCTCAGAGTCCTCTTCTGACTGTGGCTATGGTGACCTAGACGTTGGTGGGAGCTGATGTGTGGCCTTTCACCTTGCTGATCCTTTGCCTAAATATGTGATACATTACATACTACATAATGGTTACAGTACATTACAGTACTCTGTCTCATGCATTTTGAACACTTTAGGAGCCTGCATTATGTACAGGTTTATTCTTCATTTGGGGATGGGGGACCAAAGATGCATTTATGTGATGGCATCTTTTGTGACATTAAACTCATAGGTTCCAACCATTTCATACAATCACTTTACAAAAGCTCTAACACTTTAACCATTTCTTTGTACACATTTGTGAAAACACACTTTCATGTATTTCTGGAGCAAGATTTTCATTTAGTATGCTAATCACTGACACAAATGTAACACTCAAGGCCCTCAGCAGTTAAAAATCACTGTATATGGACTCCCCTTCGCACTGCATTGTCTGTAGATTAATTTGATCACTACATGGCAGGCCAACAAAAGGATTTTGGAAATCAAATGGCTCTGGTAGATTAAGTTTTATCATTATTGAAGAGATAGGTTTTATTTATGGGGAGAGCAGTTCAAATTCAGGAAAATGCTTGTGTTACAAGATAAAGCAATGTTTTTTTAGGACTATATATGACTTTGAGCCTGTGCAGTCACTTCCAGTTGGTTGGAACAATATTTTTGTAACCGATAAGGTGCTTTTATCAGTTGTTCATCAAGGAGATGCCGCTTCTGATACCAAGTATGACAGTGCACCTATGGTTACCCAGTGATACTTGGTGGTTTTAGAAACATCAGTATGCAAAATTAGTTTAGCCAAATAGGCAATTTTTATTTAAAACAACCCAGTAGCTAAACTGAAATGATAGTAACACTTCAAGTATTTCACACCAATTGACTCTACTGTAGACATACAATACATTAAATGGATATGTACAGTCAAAAGGCAATGCTATATAATAGTCTTAAATTAGCAATGTCTGTATTACATATTCATAATACATGGAAATATTTGAGCAGCTTCATTAGACTTATTATAGTGCCTATAGTGCATTATAGGCACTATGATAAGTCTATCAAAGCTGCTACTAAAGTACACAAAGTATATACATTTCTTGTGTCGCATTTAAATGTAAGCTCACAGAAAGTCAAATGGAGAGAAATAACCTAGTAGCACAAAAGATCTCATTACACATCATAAATTTAGTTAACTGATGTTTCGGGAAGTCCATGCACAGCACAATACCAGATCATGCATCTGTCATCGATGCAAAATTGCAGTACTCCTGAAATGATGAAAGGGAGACACATTTGTTGCACAGCATCTTTTAAAGAATAAAAAGGAAAAAGAAAACAAAACACACCCTCTCCTTTTCATGCTATGCCAGTACTCAGATATGTATGTCCCAAATCACATCAATGGTAAAGCCAAAAAGGTTTCATCTGCTACACTAGAAACTGAGGTTCATTTGCTACCTGATGTCTTGAAGGAGAGCTTGGGAGGGGAGAAATTCAAACACCAAGAAGCCACCTCTTTTTCTTTCTTCCAGGGAATGCCAAGGGTTTTTGTTGCCTAGTAATTTCTCTGAGGGAGATTTAATGTCTGCAGTAAGAAGATAATGCTGGCCAAATGCTGCCGAGAGATATTTACAGGGAGCACACACACACACACACACACACACACACACACACACACACACACACACACACACACACACACACACACACACACACACACACACACACAGTGGGTTTAATTACTGCCACTGTCTTCTTAATATTATCACAGCTGTAGGTTTCAACTATAAAGATACATTACAATCTATGGTCAAGGAGAGTATAGTTCAAGCAAATACCTTCTAGTGTATAATGATTACAAGCCATTTTATACTTCCTATATATCACTATCACTGAAACAACTATGTGTTAGAAATTATAAGATAATGTGCACTTTTGCAGGGAAAAGCTGAACAGGTGTACATAAAGATGATTCAGAACTTTTACTCAGTTAAAAATCCCCATTTACAATTTTTCTTCCTCAGTCCTATCAGGCTTCATGTTGCTGATGGTGTGCTTCAACTAGGCAACTACTTTGGAAGCCATTAAGGAAGCCAATAATTTTAGATCAAAGGCTGTGACTTTTAAGGACTAAAGGAAGTCATTCTGTTCCCCGGAAGCTGAGTATTGTGCTTTGTATATGTTAAAGAGTAATATACTCTGAAACTCCAAAATATCCCACACGTTTTTTACATTGTCCCTGATAAATGAATGCCAGTTGAGCCAGTGCCCATATGTTTGACTGTTTGACTGAAGCCTCGGTATGTGAAACATTTGTTTCAGCCTAGGGCCTCCTTCAAAAAAAACACCCATTAAAGCAAAAAAAAAACTGTTGATATTTTTAATTCTCCAGTATCTTAGCCTGTTTAACCTGGGAGAGGATTTTTGGAATTCCTCAAGCATGTAGAAACTGGAAATGTAATAAGTATTCTGTAAGTGATTCTTTATTCAGTGAAAGCAATAGAAGTACTTTTGCCAGAGCCTATAACATGCTGGAGAGACAGGTTCATAACCTAGAGACTGCCCATACTCTGGAATAGACTTCCCATACATGTCAAGCAAGCATCTCACTGGCCCTCTTCAAGAGAAATCTTGCTGAGTGGATGGGAAATAGAAAGTTTATCCCGGGGATCACTCCAGTGGCTCTACTTGATAGAGGCACTGGGAACTAAGGTTGGGTGGCACAATGCCAGGGCACTTCTATGGGCAAGGCTTGTAAAGTCTCCAGGGCCATTAGCCTAGCACACACCTATGAACCTAGTGTTAGAGAATATCTGTGGCACTACAAGTTTTCTAATAAGTTAAGTACCTTCTTAAATAATTTTCCAGTGTTTCTTCAAGTCTAAATTCTCATGAAACTTCAGTCAAATGAAACTTCCCAAGACACATCAAAGCTTCAGCTCTACAAATCCAAATAAAAAACAAAGACAAAAGCAGTTTTTTTCAAGGAAGCAAGCCTTCCAGCATGCCTACCTATTGAAATATCAAGATTCACAATAGTAAGCCATGAAATGACAAAATAAATAAAAAAAAGAACAGAGAATATTGAACTTTACTTGTGTCCTTAAAACGTGATTATTTGCAAGGGACCAAATGAATGTAAAATGTGTTGGGGGTTGGGGGATGGCATAATGTTTAAGGTGTTTACCTCACAGACACAGAGTACAAGGTTTGATTCTTACATTTGAGGAAAATTGGTTAGGCTTACAATGGCCAACAAGGGCAGCTAGTCTAGTACATATATATATATATATATATATATATATATATATATATTTCTAAACTGTACTTAGGAGAAAAGGAATTTTCCCAGAGATGGCTATCTTGAACTTTGAATTTGGATTTTCAGTCATTCAGGATTCATATTCTGGGACTCAACATTATTAGGCCCAGCATTTTAAATGGGTACATTACTGCACCCCTACATACCTCCTTACTTATACATGTTAACTCCATGATTTTCAAAATTGTGAAAACAGCCCACACAAATTGAATCACTGCTTTAACACAAACATAACCATACCAGAAGTGATTTTCAGTGAGGAGCAGTTATCAGGAAGTTCCATTTTTGATCTAGATGAATTTACAAATCGTCCATGTTACATTCAACCAAGTGAAGGTTAATGCCTTTAATCTCATTATCTAAGGAGGTCATGCAAGTTTGGCATTTCCAGATTTCATTGATATTATTATTAAGGACCAGAATTGAAAGGCCTCTTTTTGCCAAAGCAGAGTTTATCAACAAAGGAGAATGACTAGAGATGAAAGCAGTTACATATTCCAGTCCATCAGCTCTCAGCATCATCTTTCATTGTCACAATATGATCGGATCTAAAAAAGAAAGCACAGAGTTATGATGATTGAATGAACTGAATATAATAATTCCATATACAGTAAGTGATATCTGCCTATCCTAAGCAATTATAGGAGTTTTTCAGTGCATCTCCTTTTTATACAGATAGAGGCAAGATATCCACCTGACTTATGGTGTCTTCCATTAAAATAAACCTCCAATATACTGCCATAAGTAATGATTCTATTATAGATGCATCAGTACTGAGAAGCACAATTCCTAGTATGTCACTAATATTTCATTAAAGAAACCATAGAGACAGATGTAGTAAACACTTGCTGGGCAGGCCATTCTTTTAAACCTGAGTATACCCCTTAAGGGTCCAACAGAGAGGTCAGGAGTTCAAAGGGAGAGGTTCTGTGCACTGAAACAGCCAAACGCTTTTTTCAGCATGAAGTACAAGCTGCTAAACCCAGAGGAGTATTTGTGTAATACCTAAACTCAGAGCATGCCCCATAACCAAAATAGATTTCCTCCAAATACATAAAAGAACGGATGTGGCTTTAAAGGTATCACTTTCCCTTTATACTATTTATAGGTTCATAGGTTCATAGGTTCATACTAGGCTATCTGCCCTAGGGCATTTACAAGCCTAGCCAGAGTGTGTTTGGCTTTCGCCACCCATTTTAAATTAATTTTGCTATGCTCTTTTTCGAGGTTAATATACTGTGCCTCTGTCTAACAGTGACACAGAAGTGATACCTGGGGTAAACCTACGATCTCCCATCCACTCATCAAGATTCCTCTTGAAGAGAGTCAATGAGGGGCTCTGCCTAACCTGGACTGGGATTTTATTCCAGAGTGAAGGGAGCCTCTGGGTTATGAATCTGTCCCTCCAGCATGTCCTATTTATTTCAGTGCTGAGGTTCAAGTCTCTCGAGCGCGTAGCTCGATGGGATTTGGATTTTCTGAGGTGCAGCATGTCCATTAATTCCAGGTTGGACATGGCTTTATACGTCAGGCACAGATCGCCTCTGAGCAGGCGGTATGCCACTGAGTAGAGCTGGAGTTTCTTTAACCGGGCAGCATATGGCATCTGTTTGAGCCATTTGATCCTCTTGTTGAGGTACTTTTGGGGTCTTTCCAGTCGCTGCAGGTGTCTGGTAAGGTACATCCCAAAAGGGGCATTGTACTCAATTATGGGCCTGATGAGGGATGAGTAAAGAGGCACGATGAGACCTCCCCTGATCTAGATGTGAATCCTTTCATGATTAGGTGGGCTATATAAAATGTTTTTCTAACCACTTTGGCCACGTGGTTGTCAAATGAGAGATTGCTATCAACTTGGGTCCCCAGGTCCCTAATTACTTCTTTTGTACTTAATGGATTACCACCTATGTGGTAATTTGTGGGCACTTTGTTTTTGCCAAAGGGGATGACTATACACTTTTTGGCGTTTAGCTTGAGGCCATGGCTCTGGCACCAGTTGTCTGTTTCTATGAGGCCCTTTTGGAGGATGCTTGTATCAGCTAGAGAGTCGATTATGGCGCCCAGTTTGCAGTCATCTGCGAACTTGGTCAGCCACAGTCCTTCCATGTTGGCCTGTACTTCCGAGAAATATATACCAAACAAGAGAGGTCCCAGGACTGAGCCTTGTGGGATGCCACTTGTAACTGGTTTGGAGTCTGACATGGCTCCAGCAATTCTAACCATGTGGGTTCTGTCCTTGAGCCAGTTTGCAACCCATCTAGTGACATAGGGGTTTATATTTAAGCTGGTGAGCTTATCTATAATGCCTGAGTGGGGTATTGTATCAAAGGCTTTTGCGAGGTCCAGGTAGGCTGTGTGGACCACCTTCCCCTCGTCAATGGCCTTGGTGACTGTTTCAAAGAAATCGACCAGGTTTAAGAGGCAGGATCTGCCCTTAACAAAGCCGAACTGGGTAGGATCCAGTGTCTGTAGGTCCCCAATATCTTTATTTATGAGGTCCATGATGATCCTTTCCATAGCTTTGTAGACCAAGCTAGTCAGGCTTATGGGGCGATAATTTCCAGGATCCGTTGAGGCACCACCTTTGTGGAGAGGGACCACTGTTGCTGTACACCACTCTTTGGGTACATATCCTGTAGTAAGGCTGAGATTGAACAGTAGTTTTATGTTTGGATTTAGCTCTTCTTGGAGTTCATGTAGGACGCAGCCTGGGACACCATCTGGTCCCATTGATGCTGTGTTTTTTTCTTTGGAGAGGGCGGCTCTTACCTGAGCATCTGAGATGTCAGGGGGGCAGCACTCTGCTGGGATAGATATTTGCCCTTTTGGTTGGGGGCGGGGTTTGCGCTGAACCTGTCAGCTTGGATGTTGGCAATGTCTGTGGGTTCAGTGTATTTTCTGTCATTTTGGACTAATTCTGAGCATATCTGGGAATTCACACCCAGGTTCCTAACATAACTAAAGAAAGCCTTGTGATTATCCTTAGTGTCCTGTGCAATTTTTCTCTCGAAGCTGGCCTTAGACGATTTTATGAGTGCCCGTAGTTTTTTGCTAATACTGATCAGAGATGCCTTCCCTGTTTGGGATTTTGCTCTATCATGTAGTAGCTTCCTCCTTCTATTGTATAGTTTGTTTATGGCTGGAGTCCACCAGACAGGACGTCTGCCTTTGGAGGATTGGGTCTTGGTTTTATTTGGGATTGCATGATCCATGCATTCCTGAAGGTGTTCATAGAATGCGTTTATAAAGGATTCTGCGGTTTGGGCCGTATTTTCCTCAGGCCCAGGGGCTTTGAAGTGTTCCACATTGGTTTTGAGGAGTGTGAAATTTGCTTTACAGAAGTTTTTCACTGTGGTTTTCTGGGCAGGGGGTGGGGTCGGGATGTGAATATCCAGTGAGATTAGTTTATGGTCTGATCTTACCAGTGAGGGATACACTTCTGGTCTGGAGCATAGAGTCCCCATGTTGGTGATGATCAGGTCCAGTATGTTTTCCCCTCTTGTGGGAGTGGTAACAAGTTGTTCCATAGCATTTGAGTTTATAAATTCTAGGAACCTTTGGGCTGGGGTGTTGGAGCTAGAGTAATGCTCCCAGTCTATGTTTGGGTAGTTGAAGTCGCCCAATATAATGATGTTTGGAGAGACCTTCATATTTTCCAGTGTTCTCAGGAAGGCCGAGTGGGGTTCCTGGGTTTGGGAGGGTGGTCTGTAGCAGGCTATAAACTGGAAGGCAGTTTTACCCACTGTTAGTTGCACATGGATAGTCTCTGATGCTTCGTGCTGTGCCACCAACCTGGAGGTGTGGGTATCTTTGTGAATATTGATACTCCCCCTCCTTTTGTGGTTCGGTCCAAGTTTTGTGGCCGAAAAGCATGGTATGAGGTATAACCTGATAGTGCTGGGGTGCTCTCGGGAGCCTTGAACCAGGTTTCTGTTACTGCACAGATATCGATGTTCTCCATGCTAAGGAGAGTTTCAAGTGCATGCATCTTGAGGTTTAGACTTCTGGCATTGAGTAGCATTACTCTTAGTTTCTTATCCCTTGTGATACCTATGGAGGTGGGTTTGTCTTTTGAGCCTTGCCAAAAAAAGGCACTATGATGGTAGCAAGAGCCTTTGCCAATATCCGAAAGCCATATTGATGAGTCAATTCATAGTAAAAGAAAACATCACTGTCAGTTCTATGGTATACAGGCTTGAAGCTCTGATCATACCACAGATTAACCAGGTTTGAATCATGGCTGCCCTTAGGCATAGGCGAACTAGATGGCCGCCTAGGGTGCCTCTCTAGCAGGGGCACTTTTCCAGTATTTATTTGTTTATTTTTTTGTAGTAAAGAATGTTTCTTTAAAATGTGTTGAATGAAAACAGGAAAACTGAAGATTAAGACAATCTGTAAGAAAATGAAGAAAAACGTAATCTGGATAGTGTATGTAAACTAAGATGGAGACAGTGGGTGGTGTGTGTGTGTGTGTGTGGGGGGGGTACTGTGGAGCCCTTTTGCCTAGGTCACTAATTGATGAAAGGCTGGCCCTGGTTTGAATGTCAGCTCAGTTGCTAGAAGAGTCTGATGAGGTGTGGAAATGAAAAAGCCAAAAAAATACTCACCCATCCCAGGTGCAGGGAGATGCTGAGGTCTGGTACAGCACAACAGGTAACCTGACTAACTGATATTAGTATACCGACCTTGTACAAAGTCCACGCATGCAGTCCTTGTCAGGCACAATGTAGCCCTTAGCCAAAATGGTGTTGAAACATACATGCACAAAAAGACTGAAATCATACTGTATGCATCAGCTGCCAATGGAAACTGGGAGGTAGAGCTTAAAGTGGAAAAGTTCTGATGGTTGTGTTGATGATAACCTTCTGTAAATGGATCTCCTCCATGGTGACTAAATACTCTGGCTGAGTCATGTGAATGCTGATTATTTTCTCATGGTGAAAGAAACTGATTAAAAAATAAAGAAAGAAAGAGGAAAAAAAGAAAGACAAGCTATTCCTAAATATTAACAGAGACAAACAAGGGCTGAAGCCCATGTAGCCATTCTCTAAACAAGAAAATGTAAATTGAATATTCACAGCTCTGAAGCTTTATTGTATTCAAACTTTGCCTTTACCAGCAGTTCATAAAACTAGAACTTTCATTATATATCTGGGACTACTGGCCTGACAAAATGTTATAACACAAATAAAAGAAGAAAACACTACTTAGAAAAAACAATGAATTTGCAACTAACATTATGCACTGGAACCTACTGACATTCGATACTTATGCAAAACATCAGCACACTGTAGAAGCATTAATGGACAATAAAGTTTAAAACTGTACAAAACTGTTATTCAGATTGAATTACAGTATTAAAAAATGTCTACTATCTCAAAACATCAGCACTATTAATCTAAGAAGCACTACATAAAAGCCATAAAGGGATATCATCCTAGGACTCCGAGAAGATTATATGTACCTAGTGTGGAACACTGCATACTACAGTCTGGTTTCAAGAATATAGGAACTTGGGTATTAGTACTGCACTGACCTTCTCTTGTATTTATTTGCACTATTTGTTCTTGTAAAATATGTTATTGCCATGCCAATTATCAGTGGACTAGCATGCCAATTGGTCTCCATTCATAGCTGAACATGAAAATGGTCCACAGATCAGCCCACTTAAATGATAAATGAACAAGTAAACAAAAGGAAGGTAATTAGAAGACAGTGAAGACTGCAAACTAGGTCATTGTACTAAGATCTTGACTGAACTACTACAACAAAGGATCGGATGATATTTATGAGGATTTGAAAAACAGACTAGAATGAAAGCAGGCAATATAGGAATTTTTCCTTTCCCTGTAATCAAATTAAACTGAAGGTTTGATGCATATGAAACTCCTGTGAAAGGTACCTCAGTGTCAACATAATATCCATGTACTGCAAATTTATCAAAATCAGTGTGCTGCAATGTGCTGTTTTCATTCATGAACACAGGATTAGAGATGACTCCTGTAGTGCAGACAGTGCTACTAGGTCGCAGTGCTGTGTGTGTGCTCTCAAAGGGTAAATGTCCAAAGTGTGGTTTGTCATTGTGTATCTATTGTGGTTGAACAAGCCCAACAGGTACTGTTAGGCCTGTATCGAGGACATGTTTGACATGAACACAGAGGTGACAATGCTTTTCCATACTGTTTTCAGCATACAGTCTAGAATTAGATATATCTGCTATGAAGCAGAATAGATATTAATCAAAGAATAACTCCATGAATGCCAATAAATCAAGCCCAATCAAATGGAATGGAACTTTCACAAAATATGTCTTGTGGGTGGGAGGGGCAAACAGCCATGTGCAAGGAAGAAAACCTACTCTCCTGTCTTTGTAAGTACTAACACCAAATCCTCCAGATCTCAAAGTTAGTTAAACAAAAATGAAGTGAAAATTCAGATTGTTTAACTCATCTGGATTAATTAGATGACTTTTCCTCAAATGACAAACAAAATACCAAAACAGTACTGTGGCACATATCTCTCTGCATACATGCTAGAATGGTATCAATGATTATTGTGACCTATATCCATGCTGCAGTCATGGTAGTAGTAACATGAATATTTGTGTATATGCATGCTGGCATGCTCACACACACACACACACACACACACACACACACACACACACACACACACACACACACACACACGCACACCTATGCAAATGTGTAGCAGAGCCTTCAGTTTGTTTTGGAGGACAAGTATAACTTGACTGTCACATTGAACCTTGTCAGATAATGATTATGGATGTGAATTGGTATAGTAGCCTGCAGTCCATGCTACTGTCTTGGACATCAGATACTTGCTTGGTCACTGCTTCTAAAGGAACCACTGGGGACCACCAAAACAGCATTTCCTGGATCTGATGTGACAGTAGCAGCATCAGCAGATAGTTTGGACAGTTTCCAACATTCACTACCACTGAGAGTAGCTGCTACAGAGTGAGAGGGTGACAGCATTGCTGACATGCCTGTGGAATGCAGAACTGACATAGTGAAGAATGAAGTATGAGGAGGAAGCAAAGGATGCTACAGAAGGTAAAAGCACTGGGGGTGGTAAAGTTCTGTTACTGTGCATGGCCATTGTAGATTATTAAGTACTACTGCACACCTGCTCTTCTAAATCCTCTGTCCCTCGTCCTCTGTGGAGATTTTCTTGGTTATGTTGCTTGAAAGGTTTATGTTACTGTTTGCACTGATTTATTTTTGTTTGTCTTTATCGAGGCTTTGAAACCTTAATTATGTGTCTGCATTATAACATGTACATTTGTGGATAACAGGGAGTCATCTCACATATTGGCATGGTTATCAGTGTGTGAAGGCAATGACATATTTCTACAGCTATAAGCAGAGTATTGTGCATGTGAGTTACATCTCTCTTTCTGGTATTCTGTTGTTTGAACAATGTGAAGGATGTTTCACATAGGACACAGTGCTATTTATTTACATCTTGATGACATGCCAGTAACTCAGTCATGGAAACTTTGTATCTACACTCCTCGTTGCATCTGACTCCTTCAAGTTAGTGTTCAGTGTATCACACGTACTCTTACATTGGATTGCACGCTTTCATTCAGTATTATTTTCTCACCATGTGAGTGGTAGTGTATCATTTACACTATAACTTTAGCTTTGCTGAGCCTCATGATGGATCTACTGCATACATACAGTGCTCTGAATTACCCTGCAGTAGGTACTTCTGGTGAACAGCACTGACACCTCTGAACTTGCTGCAGATGCAGCTGCACAAGACCCACTCCAGCTAGTGCTTCCCTCTGTGGGTAAATGACCAAGATTACTTGTGAGTGCACCTAGCATTTCCATGTAACAACAAATGGATACACATCTCTGTCATGTGTAATCTCTCTGCAGATTTTATATAAATTCTGCTTTCTTCTTGTTTAGTTTCTCCAAATCTTTTGAGTTTATAATGCAGTAAACTTGTTCTTATCAGACCTCTCTTTAACCAGCCTCCTATTTAACCAGCCATCAAATTTCTACCATAGTCCTAGCAAAAGATAACAGAGAGGAACAACACTTCCACCTCCTCTGGGCTAAATAATGACAGATATTTGAGTTTTAGACTTCATATTCATAAGTAAAATGTATACTAACACAAATACTGTTATTCTAGCTTATTTATAACCTAAAAATATCATTTTGTATGCTTTTTCTGATTAACCAGCCATTCCTTTATCCAGTCTAAGGTCTGGTCCCAGTGAGACCAGATAAGAGGGAGTCTACTGTACCATGACAGGAATGGACCCCATTCCTAAGTCAAATTATGATTAAAGTTCATGAATTCAGTATTGTTTCAATCTTTGATGTCAGACAGAAGTGCTCATCGGTTCTGTGTGGACTGCTGCATGTCCTACTAAGGTGGTATACATCGGATTCATGATAATTCTTTAAAGGATTATTTTTTGTTGGATGAATGCATGAATGTGATTCACTGAAAACCATTTTCAGAGAACATGATTTCAAGCCTTTTTATATCAACTTTACAGTCAAAAAGCAGTGGAGAAAGTGCAACAGCTCCCATTTGCTAAAAGTGGCTTTCAGTGACAAAGCCATGTGCTACCTTCCATCAAACCATAGTCCTTTAAGGAATATTCACATTCCTGTGTGCTTCAAATTGCTATCTCCACTTTGCAGCCAAGCTGTACCATCTCACACCATTGTGGTATATAAGTACAGATTTGAGTTAGTCTTGACTTGCCATATCACCTGCTAAATTTTGCATGCATGACAACACCTGCTAATATCTGCAGAGGTTAACACTGAGCATGTACTACCAATCGTGTTTGTTAGTTTCAAAGCAGTTCAATACCAAGAAAACTGTCTAACAATGCAAAGATAATCCCTGGAATTCAATAAACATCATGCAGGAATAGTGCTATTCTTGAACAGAGTGAACCATGTCCATTTCTGCAGAGCCCTAACAGCAGTGCGCCTTGCATATTCATGAAGGTGTGCTACTGATAAGCTCTGTACGGACACAAACAGTGAATGAGTGCAGGGGGCATGTTCCAGTAGTGCTCGCACAGTTAACATGCCCCCTGCACTCAGAAAATGTCATATGGCACTTTGTAAAAGTATGTCAGCATATTATTAGAGAACTTCTCTAATATTATGCCAGTATTTCAGTGTCTGCAGACAATGAAATTAAATAAATGAGTATTTCAGTGTCCATGGACACTGAAGTACATAGGGGATCAAGAAAGCAATGCAGGTGGTGTGTGACAGATTCTGTCACACACCCCCTGCATTGTACAAATGCCGTACGCCCATAGCCCCATACCTCCCAACCTGTTTAAGCAAGAAATCTGGACAAAGGCACAAATAATGGTGGGACAAAAAGGGACACTTTTTAAATATTGCTCTTACAAACCTAGAAAGTTGATAGAAAACAGGTTATGCATTAGCATGAATTTTCTGAAGGATAGAAGTCTGAAACTCAAATGTATGCCATTATGTCCTGACTGCAGTCCTCAATGACTTGCCAGAAAACCACAATTTGATCAGAAACAGGCCAAAAATATAAGACAAAAATCTGGACATTCTGCGAAAATCTGTAGCGTTGAGAGGTATGCATAGCCCGAAACTGTACAGGTTTCAGCAGAATGCCCAGATGCCTGCCTCACATACCGCTTAACCTCCTAGAGCAAGAACGCTGTACAACGCTATAAATAATGGGGGAACAAAGGCACATAAATAGGGACATGTTTTAAAAAGTGCACTGACATACCTGAAAGCTGACAGAATAAAAGATTTGCACGGATGTCCTTCAGGGTATGAAGACTGAAACACGAATGTCTGCCATGTGAAAGTGCTGTACAGGCAAAGCCCTCAACTGTACAGGTGTCTGCAGAATGCCCAGATGCCTGCCTCACATACCTGTCAACCTCGTAGAGTAACAAAGCTGTACTAGGCCATAAATAATTAAAAATATTTTTTCCATACTAAGGTATGTTTAAGCATAGCTGAGTGGGTGTGCATGTTATGGCCCCCTGCCCAGCATTGCTTAAACACCCCAGAGGAGATAAATAAAAATATGCAGCTGAAATCCTAACCCTCAGATTGTGTAGTGGTTAGAGTCCTGGCTATGTATGCAGGAATTCATGGTTCAAGTAACAAGACAGGTGTTTCATTTTTAGATAGTAAAAAATCCCAAAGGCAGTCAATGAATGTAAAAACAGCTTGAAGAACGACTGGTCTGATGAAGTTTTACACATTGTGAAATGAAATCGCTAACCAGTTTTTATTGTTTTATCTATTAAAGTGGTGCTTGCACCTTTTGAGTACTTGTATACAGTCTACAGTCGCTCTTCAAGCTGTTTTTAAATTCATTGACTGCCTTTGGGATTTTTTTACTTGGTTTTGTAAGTTTTTGGCTTGTTTGTATCATTTTTAGATAGAAAATCAGTATTAAAATGTTTTCTTTTCTTTAAATGATGTAGTAATTGATATCTGTCAACAGGGTAGTATACCAGGTATAAATTGTAAGTATGAGTGCATATAACATGTGAAATAACCCATGTACACAAAAGTGTCCAATACACTATAATCACACCCCATGGTAATGTAATGAAAGCACACAGAGGGACGTCATGTAAAGTAAATCATATACACTTACTAATATGTCAGCAATTATTAATTAAATTATTATCCTGATATTTTAATAAAATGAAAAGTCAGCAATGGTTAGCAGTGATCAGCTATGCTTAGCTAGTGTAAGCATTGCTTAAATGTCAATGCTAAGCAGTAGTCAGCTCAGCTAAATGGATTTGAGCACAAGTAAGCAATGTTCAACAGTTACCCCGTTAAGCACTTTTCAACCCAGCTTAGTGGGTTTGCGCATTGCTAAGCTGTGCTCAGCAGTTTCAAAATCGACCAATTACAGATAAGGGCAGGAATATGGACTTATTTAAACCGCACAGTCAGGAACACAGCCAGTGCCTGTTATAGTTCAACCTGTGCAGGAACCATGGCTGGCATAGGTGAGGGTTTGCACTTTAGGGTGCAGCACTGGGGCATTGTGGAGTCCAGGGTCATAGCTGGACTCCTCGTAATTAACCATGATGAGAGACTGCTGCAGGGCCAGTACCAGGACTCCCAGTATAAAACGGAGGCCTGTGACCATCTCATCCATGATCTCACCAGTGCTACTGGCATCCCCTGAACTGGTGAGCAGGTCAGGCACCACTATGACGACTTAAAGTGGAGGGAGGGGGTGCTCTTGGACCAGTGGATCCAAGATGCCAGAGGCAACTGTGCTCCAGCAGTTTGTAAGTATCACAGATATATGTGTAACAAATTCTAGACTGAGGATGTGATAGACAGGTATGCATAATGTTTGTTTTTCTCCCCTAAAGCTGTAGCAGAGAGGGCTAGTAACATTGAAGCCCATGCCAACAGACTGATGAGGCTGTGCTGACAGGCTGGTGAGTAAAAATCTACTTTGTACTATATTGTGCAAATAACTAAGAAGGAGTACATTGTGTAGTGATAGTAAGTATACTGTTACTGTGTTAAATGAATAAATAAAGTATGACCAAGTAAGATTGATCTGAAATAAATATCTATAACAGAAACTGTTGTGTTTACTCTGATATGTTGTTGTAGACTTAGAATGGAGCTGTAAAACCAGATATATATGCCTGGTGTTAACCTTTGCTTTCCAGATTGCAGTAATTCAAAGAATTAATGCACAGTACACTATCTTTCATGCATGCATCAAAGGATTACAAGTTCAGACTGCCTAACCAAGAGACTAATAGGCAGAAACCAGCAAAACAAGCAACAGCAGTTCCCCAGTAGCCCGGTGTGATGAGAATTAGCTTAGTTGTTTTTTTGCACAGCCAGACACGGTTCAGATCCAGGGAGTGGTACCAAGATGTGTGCATATCTACACACAATGAATCAGGATTATATGTAAAAACAGTCAGGTAGTGTTAACATATATTTTCTCCACAGGTTTTTCAGGTAAGGAAATGTAGGTAGTAGCTGTATGAAAGGTATACTGAAATAATCCAACTGTTCAACTGTCCCACCACATGCCTGCAAATGACAGCAAGATAGGTACATACAACATGCACACTTCCCAATACATGTCTTTCAAGTGTCATGCTGTCACAGCTAGTGGTCACTGCTGCCAATAACCCTGGACACAGATAGGAAACTAGTTGAAGTATGTCAGTAGCACACTCACATAACAGCAGTTTAGGGTACCCCTCCTATGCCCAATATGTAATCCTGACATGCATGAGTCCTCTCTCACCATGTACCCAGAGTTGTCATAGTTTGCAGAATACCATTCCAGGCTGACAGTTTAATAGGTATGTTTGTGCTACAGAAGCTATGGGCCATAGGTAGATGTAAAGTGAGGGTAGACCCATAGAGTATTAAGCAGTACTGTTGTAGAAAATAGAAGCATAAACAGTTGTTAATGGACTCTTTGTCTCTCCCCCCACCCCCTCATCTTCATCAATAATTATTATTCATATACTATGGGTATGTTGTTCTCCAAACCTAATGTTGGGACCTGTGTTCTATTACTGTTCATATATTTGATTGGTTGCATGTTAACATACCATTTTCATATACCATTGTTGGTGGCCTGTTGTCAACAATGTTATGGGCATGCTGTTAAGACGTATATTGTTGTACCATTTATGCATGTGATCTGTTTGCTATACAACTGTTTCAAGTCTGTTTTATGGGGTTAATTGGAACACCCATGCATGCTCTTATAACTAATCTTGAAATGTGTTGTTCATGACTAACCAACATATTTTGTAAAAACTCAAAACCATAGCACGTTTGGGAGGCAGATCCCGGTGGATCCGCCTGTCCCACCTCACCTGGCCATGGCACCGGGCCCCAGCACTTCTGGGACACAACCCAGGACTTTCTCTTCCATTGGTCATGCACCACTTTTGGGTGGAACCACCTCAGGGGACGGAGCCCATCCCTCCACCCAGGGAGCAGGCGCAGTGCCTGTTACCCACAGTCAGTTCGGGGGTTTGGTGTGCAGCGCCATCCGACCAGAGTTGCGTGGGCAGCTGTACCAGATTGAGGGCCATCTGGTGCCCCTCAAGGGGCAGGCCACCCCTCCTCTCCATCCCCCAGCACAGCCACCTTCAGGGCTATGAAGGAGCAGTGATGACTACCCATGGGTGGGGACATCAGTCCCACTGGATCCATTTGGAGGCTCATGGGCTTTGGATTCCCAACCACCCTTCCCGTCAAAGGTTTTTACCCTCCTCATGTGTCATATATGGCCACTGTCTGCTGTCTTGTCTGTCTGCAAATGCAACCTATCTTACCCAACCTACCTCCCCAAACATACCTAGAGCCCATACCCAACACCCCACTCTCACCTTAAAAAAAAGGCATCTGTCCCACAAAACAAAATTGCCCCATACATAGCTGTACATTTTATCCCCATGTACAGTGAAACTAATCAATCAACCCACAGATTATTTTGCAAATGTCTGGTGTCATCACCCTTCCCTGTGGAGTGTGAGGCTGTAAATCCAAATTCTACAGATTATTCACACCTATTGCTGCAGAAGAAGTGCAGAGCTATGGTCCTTTCCTACACTGGTCCTGCACATCCCTAGCTGCTTTTCCTAATGTTGCACCCCCTGCTTGCCCCCATTTCACCACTATCCTATCACCCTTTTTTCTTTTCTTTAATTAAAATTAGTGAGGGGTGTAAGCAGGAGTAAGCAGTGCACAGTGAAGCTAAGAGAGCTTAACCATCTCTTAGCATCACTTAGCTCTGAGCAAAACTATGCAAACCCGCTTACAACTGCTTAATCACTCTGTTTCCATCAGCCCTTGTTCTGCCTGACAAAAAAATAATAAGTTCTGCAAAGTCTCAAACCTGGGATACTGTGCACTACAATCACAGCAACTTACCACTACATCATCATCAGAGCTGCGGGAATCTGTAACGCTTTTACAAACATATCATTCATTCGGGTCATTTAACATTAATGAAAAAAAGTCAACACTTCAATGTCTGGAACCCAGGACTCTGTGCACTATAACCACAGCAACATACCTCCACACCATCTGAGTTTTACAAAATTGTGATGTTTTTACAAATATATATATATATATATATACATATATATATATATATATATATATATAGACAGATAAATATATATATATATATATATATATATATATATATATATATATATATATATATAGATATATATATATATATATATATATATATATATATATACACATAAATATATATATATATATATATATATATATACGGGTCTACCTGATAACACCGACATGCTAAAACACTGACAATGAAATCACCAACACCACAAAACTGAAGGTTCAAAAACACAAAACTTCACATGCCCTACAAACCACAATCCTGACAATCAACAAACAAAACAAATCCCCTGTCCAAAAAGCACACACATGACACACGCACACCAAAAACCTTACAAACCTACACTAAACCTTACATGCACAACTATCTATGCACTAACCTTAACCCAAACCCTAACCCTAAGGTCCGCCACTATCGCACACTCACCTAACCCATGCCCTAACCCTAACTTACTTAACCTTCCCCCAACCCTACAGTCTGTCACTATCGCACACTCACCTAACCCGTGCCCTAACCCTAACTCGCTTAATCTGCCCCTAACCCTACAGTCCATCACTATCGCACACTTACCTTAACATGTCGGTGTTCTCAGCGTCAGGATTTTCAACTGTCGATTATCTCCGTTGTCGATCTTCCGGTGTCGGTGTTCTCGTCGTCGGCATTGTGGACTTCCGGCATTATCAGGTAGACCCATATATACATATATATCTATATAAAAACATACTTGGAGTGCAGTCACTAAATAATGTTATACCATACCTCTGAACCTCTTATTGAAAGACATCTGGACAAAGCATGACATACTTGGGGGCATTATCCTACTGATTGCACAAAAACAGACGTTGTCTGAAGAACAGACCAAACATAACAGGCAAATCTTTCGGCAGTCTGTGGCATCAGGACATTTGAGAGGTATGTCAGAGACATATCACTTTCAGACATCAAGTCACGCAGAAATGCATGTCCAGATGAACCCTGTTAATCTAACAACCCTTTATGTGTATAACAGCACTACTGACTTACAATCTGTACCCAATTCTGGGGCTTTGTCCCCCATGTTGTTGGGCTGTCTCCACATGTCCTGTCCTGAGAGATATTCCCACCTACTCTCTGTGAAGCTATAGCTCCCTCACCTCCATAATGTCCTCCACACAGGCAAGGAAAAGGGGTAAGGCCCAACATGAAGGATGTAATTATAACACTGTGTTGCTATGGCATTGGCAAATGGAAAGACAACACAGCTGCTCTGGATGCAAGTAGCAAGTGGGAAATACTGATTGGTGCACAAGCCATCACCTGCTCATGGGCAGTGCCTACAAAAAACAAGCTGCTGCCTATACAACGCACGTCTCAACCCAACTACACATAAACAGACTGCGACTACACAAATCTAACCATTTGCATTGTTGTGAGGAAACTCTTCAGCATTATAACAGGTATGTCAATCATGTAAGCTTGTAATGGAATGCAGAAGGGGGATGCAATGATGTCAAATGCGACATTAACACTAGGCCACAACAAGACCTGCTGGACTCACATGCTGCTGTCTGGCACCTATGTCTATTACCGCTTGCCCTGTCTGCATTGACATGGAGCACATCTCTGGTCCCTGAGTCACCCCAGAAAAGGTCAGCTCATGTATGACTACTGCTGGAGTGTCTTTTGAACAATACTGAGTGTGTCATTGCTAAGCCAGCTACATGGAATATTGTAATTATTCATATGTCACCTGTAAATGCTACTGTGATACATATGCTTGTCTTATAAATGTAAGAGATGTATATAGAGGCTATGTGCATACTACACAACAGGAGCAGATGTGTGTGTTGAACTGTATGTGATATACTGAGCCCATACCTGACAACTGCCCAGAGTTTTGCAGATTGACCATATGTCCACCTCATATTTGTAGTCAATGCCTCAGACAGTTGTGTATTGTCTAGCACATCACTGGTAACCCATTAAAGACTGAAGCTATAACATATTAACATAGATTTGATTGTCAGATGTCATATCTGGTTTACTATCAAATGGTTGAAATTCATATAATCTAATGTTCATTTGATCAACCCATATGATTGGCACATGAATATTAAGTGGTTCATTTGGTCGACAGGAAGTACATGCAAATTACCTTTCAACATAATGTTGACAACAGGGCAAGATATACCCTTGTCAGCACTGTAGTGCAATCTCAGAGTTGTAATATATAAGTATAATATATAAGTATCAGGGGGGTGTCAGGGGTGCAGGGGGGCTTGCCCCCATGCAAAAATACTACTGTCAGCACTGCAGGTGTTTTTCGACCATTTAAACTTTGACATTTCTTTCAGTATTTTGAACGTTTGGTGTAATGACTTTCGACATTATGACTGTCGACCATATGAATTTCAGTCTTTCGATAGTAAACCATCATATACTGCAGAGTAGACCTGTGAGTCCGCCATCGTCTTTACAGGCAACTAAGTGTGTTTCAGGTAGATCCATAAAGTGACACTATTTACTATTCTTTGCCCATCACTGATGTGTGCCTTTGTGCAGATGTCTTGCTCTAACAGCAGCTAGGTGTCTTACCATGAAACTCATATAAATGCAAGAGTACCTTATCCTGTAGGATGCTGACATTTGGGCAGTCACTGACACCTGCTTTGTAGCTGTGGAGAACACACCAAACTTGCCAGGTCACGCATCTCATTATATGTTTAGACCTCAAATGAAGGCCTGCAAAGCCACAGCAGGTGGGGTGTTGAACATTAGCATACACACACACCTCCAGGCTGGCCAAAGAGTATGATGCATGTGTGACATCCCGAGTGTAGTTAACAGTTGACAAAACACCTACTCAAATCATTGATGGCTACTGGCCTCCAACCCTGACTATGGACACCCACCACACCTATTGGGACCTGCTGGAATCTGTCAGGATTTAATCATCTACCCTGCTCCTGGGTGACTTCAAATACCCAACCATAGTGTGCATGACCTATGCCACCTGAGCATGAATGCACATATATTCCTCGGCTTTGTCAATGGCAATGTAGTGGATCAGCCAGTCAACACTCCTACAACAGGTGGAAATATCCTGCAGCTGGTCCTAACCAACATGAGTAGCCAATGTAGCACTCCTTCAGTGCCATCATCCTTGGTAATATCTGAGCACATAGCCATCAATGTTAAGGTCACCATATCCCCTGCCCCCCCCCCTTTACAGTATCAAACAGACTGAACTGTACACACACAGGAAAATAATATTCTTGGGTGGCAAAAGCCAGGGTACCATTTGGATAGGCTTATATAGGCCCTAGGGCCAATAGCCTAGTACCTACCTATGAACCTATGAACAAATGACTATAAATCCCATCAGAGCAGGTAGAAGTAGCTGTACAGCCAGCATCCCATTTGTTGGAACTAGCAGCAGTGTCCAGGCCCACACCACAATACTATGTGGGCACCTAAATAGCTGCATGGACTCAGCAGTACTGGACAGGACAATATCATCTCCCTCAAGGTAGGGTAAATGCCTGTGGTGGACAGCAGCAATACACAAATACCATAATAGGTCGAAACAATTGCTGGATGGGCCAAGAAGGAAGAGGTGCCTCACTGGAAACAATGTCACCTTGGTCTGCACAAGAAAATAAGGTCGCAGGTGATGTACCCTTAGGCTGTCTTTGAGTGCAAATTGGACACATCCACCAAGGCCAATCACTAGGCCTTCCACACATGTGTCTGCAATTCCAGAGGCAACACACAAATCTGCTCTGTAGTGATAGTCACATACATATATGGCATAGATATAGGCAACCAGCTGCAGACAGGTGAAGTGTAAACATTACTCCCTTGTCCCCTCATTGATACACATGTGCACGTACAGAACCTGCCCCCCCTCATCATCAGGAAGCAGATCCATAATGCCCTCTCAGAGGCAACACACAGAGGTCCCTAGAGGCCTGATACCATCCCTGGCTGCACCCTACAAGAACACAGGCATGGGCTCTCAGATCCATTCTGCACTGTAGTTAATGACAGCCTGAGCACTGGTGACAGCCCATCTACACAGAAGTCAGCCACTGTCATCCCTATACACAAAGGCAGACCAATCCACTGACCCAGCCAATATTATGCACATCAACCTAACTAGCCTGCTCTGCAAGGGCAAGGAAGGCAATATCAAGGACATTATGAACAGGGACATCAGCAACATTAAAATGCCTGGCCCCACACACCATGGTAGTGTCAAAGGGAGATTGGGCCTGTTAAACCTGGTCAACCTCTCTGATGTGGTCAACAAACGCAGGGATGAGGGGAAGATGGTGAACAATACCTACCTTCACCTAGCCCAATCCTCTCACACTAATCCCCAGATGGACAAGATACCTATGCCTACACAGCTAGGCACCAACCTGTAGGTTAACAGATGGGTAGCTAACTGGCTCAATGATAGTACCCACTCAGTCAAAGTAGTGGAACCCACCTCTAGTAGTAGATTCATCCACAGTGATGTACCCCAAGGATCAGTCTGTGGGCCTCTACTGTTTGAGATATATGTATCTGAGGTAGAGGACAAAAGCAGTGGTCTGTGGCTGACCAGGTGTACAGATGCTTGCAAGCTGACCACTGTCTTACATTCCCCTACTGATGTGAGTGTACCCCAAGATGCACTCACTCAATTACTGACGGGTGCAAGAAGCATTATTGCAAACTGAATGCCAGGAGAGGCATCATTCCCCCCTGCTGTGGCAGATGTCATCCACACTAAGTATGACAGCAATAATGTACTGAGCATGCAATCAGGTGTGAGGCGACTTGTGCACCGAGGCTAGTAGCAACATGACAGTTTCCCACCATGTGGCACCATTGTACGGAAGGATGTCTACATGGCCCACCTAACAAATATGGGTATGTCATAGGTAGGCCATACGAAGATGTAAAGTGAGGGCAGACCTCTAGAGTATTGAGCTGTACTCTTGTGAAAAATAGAATCCTATGCTGTTGTTAATGGACTTTTCTTCTCTCCCACCACCCCTCATCTGCATCACTAATTATTATTCATATACTATGGGTATGTTTTTACAAAACCTAATGTTGGGACGTGTTCAATTATTGTTCATATAATTAATTGCTTGCATGTTAACATACTTTGTTGAAATACCATTGTTGGCAGCCTGTTGCCATCATTGTTACTGGCAAGCTGTTACAATGCTTACTGTTGCTCCATCTATACATGTGTTCTGTTTGTTATGTAACTGTTTCACATCTGTTTTGGGTTAATTGAAACACTCATGCATGCTGTTAAAACTAATATTGAAATGTTTTGTTCATGACTAACTAATATATCTTGGAAAACCTCAGTACTATAGAACATTTGTGAAGGCCGATCCCAACAGATCCACCTGTCCCACCCCGTCTGGCCATGGCACCCGTCTCCAGTACAAATTCCGAACAAATGGATAGCTGTTGCTGTATAAGAAATGGACAGCTATGGACCTTCCCTATACCCATCCTGCACATCACTAGCTACCTTTCATATTGTTTTTCCATCTGCATGCCCCTTTATCACCAGTTTCTTATCACCCCTTTTTCTGTTCTTTTAAAGAAATTTGCTCGGGTGTAAGCAGGAGTAAGTGGGAGTAAGCGAGTTTGTGCGATGCTAAATGAAGCCAAAACAGATTAAGCATCTCTACACCTAACCACATATTGGCATCACATAGCATCTTGCAAACCTATACAAACCCGGTTAAAGCTGCTTAAAACTGCTTTAATCACTCTGGCACCATCAGCCTCTGTTCTGGCTAGCAACAAAATAATAAGTCTCAAACCCAGGATCCTGAACACTTTATTCAGAGCAATGTACCACTACACCATTTGAGCTGTAGGATTTTCTGCTGCTTTTTCAAACAGATCATGAATTAGAGTCATTCAACAGTAAGGAAAACGTTCTGTGGAATCACTTAGGTTTTGTATATATACATATATATATGTGTGTGCATATATATATATATATATATATATATATATATATATATATATATATATTATATATATATATATATATATATATATATATATATATATATATATATATATATATATATATATATATATATACACACACACATATATATATATATATATATATATATATATATATATATATATATATATATATATATATATATATATATATATATATATGTATATATATATATATATATACACACACACACACACACACACACACACACACACACACACACACACAACATGTAGTGCAGTCATACCTGAAAACCATACCTCTTAGTGCAAGATATCTGGGCAAAGGATGTCAGAATGGGGGGACAATGGGCCATAACTAGGGACATATGTTAAATATTGCTATTATAAATCTAAAAAGTTGCTAGAGTAACAGGGTTTGTTTCAGCATAAATTTTCTGAAGGATATGAGGTCTGAAACTGAAATGTATATCATCATTTACTGACAGAAATCCTCAGATCACCAGAGTGATTTACCAGAGAAATAAAAATAATTTGTGGAACAGACCAAAAGTATGAGCAATAAACCTGGATATTCTAAAACAATCCAGTCAGTTGATAGGTATGCTTAGAACCCATTAGTGCAATGAATCTGGACAAAGCCTAACAAAGTGGGGGGTGAAATCTATGAAAATGGGGACATATCTGACATACTTGAGTAGATAAGCTGAGACAGTTGCTGCAGTAACACCGTCTGGTCTAAAATATATTGACTGAAATAGCACAAGTGCAAGACTCAGTTGCTTCTCATTAGTTAGTGACTTAAATCTTCACATCAGCCTACTTATTTGTCAGAAATACACAACACTTACGGGGACCCGACCAAAGATATGAGCCAGACAACTGGACAGCCTACACATATCTTGACAAAACATGACATTAGGGAAACTATACTGAGCTACTATGCATGTCACCAAGCACCATCCAAACTACAGTCAGATTGACACAACACTATCCCAACTCAGCTATGGGGAATTACACATGCATTTGCAAATATATCAGGCACTACAGGGATGTAACAGTAGTGAAAAAAAAGACACCAATGTGAAAGTGCATACCCACATCCAATTTCACCACAGTCGCAGTGACATACTGGTAAGCCAAATGAACAATAGAGAATAATGACTGTGTGAACCAAAATATCATGTTTACCACTCACACACTACCCCTAAATATAGTGCCCCAAGTCTCAGTGCATTAGGAATCCTGAGGTAGTACGGGACATGTCTCAGTCTGCCCCTACAAACATATACAGCTGATAGACCACCAGAAACTGGAGCAGCATGTACAGTCAGATAGAAAAGGAGCCATGACACTTACATCCACCCCCTCCATACACAGCCCAACTAACATGTATATACTGCACTGCTACACATTCTTAACAGTCTGTTAACAATTGCCAGACATACACAGACCTCTCAACTGTACAGATTCCCACAGAATGTCCAGGCTTTGTCCTCATATATATGGCCTCTTCCTCATAACATATCTGGCATTCTGCTACATCACTGGGATGATATCAGGAATGAAGGCACTAAATAATGATATACCATAACTATCAACCTCTTACTGCATGACATCTGGACAAAGCCTGATATAATTGGGGGACAGAGGCACAAAAGCAGGGGCATATTTGAAATATTGCTGTTATAAACTGAAAAAGTTGCTGGTCTTACAGGATTTGTTGTAACATATCTTTTCTGAGGGATATGAAGGCAGAAACACAAATAGATGTTAGCATTTACTGACTACAATCCCCAGAGTAGGCTACTGATTTGCCAAAGGCAAAAACTGTCTGAGGAACAGACCAAACATAAGAGTCAATCCTCTGTTCATTCTGCAGATAGCCCTACAGCGAGAGTTATGTCAACCAGATAATACTGTCAGAGTTAAAATCACACAGAAAATCCATGTCCACACAAACCCTGTTAAAACTAGCATTAATCCAACTCTATAACAGCAATACTTACATTCTGTCCCTAAGTCTGGAATCTTCTCCCCCATTTTGTTGGGCTGTCTCAACATTTTTTGTAGTAAGAGGTATTTCCAACTATACTCTGTGATGTTGTTGCCCACACACCTCCATGATGTCCACCTCAAAGGCAAGGAAAAGGGGCAACACCCACAAGAAGTAATGAATTATAGGAGTGCATAGCCATGCCATTGGCTATAGGAATAACAACACAGCTGTTCTGCATGCAATTACAAGTGGGGGACACCAATTGGTGCAAATGCCATCACTTGCTCATGAGCATTAACTACAAAAGTCAAGCTGCTGCCTGTAAAAAACAGGTCTATACCTCACATGTGTAGACAGACAGACAGAGAGAGAGAGAGACAGAAACAGAAACAGAAACCAACAATACTTGGAAAAAAAGTATGTCAAACAAGTAAGCATGTAGTGGAATGCAGTAGGGGGTATGCAATAATAGGAAGTAGAATGTTAAACAAATATGTCTCAACAAGACTTGCTGCACTGATATATTGCTGATCAGCACCTATTGCCATAGCATCTGGGTCTGTCTCCAGTGACATGCATCACAGCTCAGGCCCCTGAGTCACCCCAGGAAAGGACGTCTCGCATATGACTACTACTGGAGTGTCTGTTGAACAATACTGACTGTGACACTGCTAGGCAAGCTAGTGGGATGTTGTAAATATCCATATGTTACTTGTGAATACAACTATGATACACATTTGTTTCACAAATCTAAGACCTATACAGGGTATGTGTATAGTAAACTACTGTTGCAGATGTGTCTGTTGAACTGTATGTGATATACTGAGCTCATACCATTCAACTGTCCAGTGTTATGTACAGTGACCATATGTGTGCCTCATATTTGTAGTCATTTACTCATAGAGTTGTGTTATGTCTGGCAAATCATTGGCAAATCTGTGAATACTGACATTAGAACATAATAGCATGCATTTGAGTGTCGGACATCCTCCTGGGTATTTCTGTGAATGCAAAGCCTACTGTGCTATCAGCTAGCTTAAGTGTGTTAAAGCAATATTAATAAAGTGTCATTAATTTTGGGCCATTGCCCCCCATTTATGTGTGTCATCCTGCAGATGTCCTGCTCTAACAGGTTGAGAGGTATGACTGAGCAGCAAGAGTATAAATACAGTGTGCCATACTGACATAGAACAGAAATGCATATCAGGTATTTCCTGTGCACATGTATGTATGAGTAGGTTTAGCTGGAAGTCTCAAAACAACAGACATGAGATGCAAAATGTCAAGTAAATAAGCTGTACATGTTGTACATATGTGTAATCTTACTTTCTGTGCATCAAACAGACATAAATGTCTACAGCTACTGGTTGTTGCATTGCCCAGACACAGACATTGGTACTAGAATAAGCATGATTATCAGGTTGAAAATGGAGAGGTGTCCAACTGTGTTATGACCTTGGGTCCATAGCTACTACAAACAGCTATATGAGCACCTACAAAGCTGTATGGACTCAGCAATACCTGACTCGTAAAACCTGCCTCCACCAAGGTAGAGTAATCCCCATTGCTTGTCAGCAGCAATACAGAAACCACATATCGGTTGCTACATTGGCTGTACAGGGCCAAGTAAGAGCAGATACCAAGTTGGTGCCTGCTCTTACTTGGCTGTACAGGGCCAAGTAAGAGCAGGCACCAACTTGATAGCAAGTCAACCTGTGACTGAACAAGCAAATAAGGTCACAGGTGAATTACTGTAAGGCTAGCTATGAGTACATATTGGACACATCCATCAAGGCCAATCACAAGGCCATCTTCACATATGTCTTCAATCTCAGAGGCAACAACCCAACCCACCCTGTACTGGTGGTCAATCACACTACATAAACGCACAGCATAGCTATAGCCAACCTACTGCAGACAGGTTAAGGGAAAACATCACCTTCCTGTCCCATCATCAGTATAGCTGGATATGCACAGCACCCGTACCCCTCCCCTCATCATCAGGGAGCAGGTCCATAATGTCTAATCAAAGACAACAAAAGTAAGTCTCCATGGGTCCTGATGACATCCCTGCCTGCATCCTACATGAACTCAGGTATAGTCTCCCAGGTCCATTACACACTGTATGCAAGCAAAGCCTGAGCACTATTGACATCTCATCTGCAAGGAAGACAGCCACTGTCATCCCACTACACAAAGGTGAAAGATGAATGGTGGATTATGCAATTTACTGGCCCTCATTGGGGGGAAACATGACACATCAGGACCAGGAGCACAATGCAAGCTCATACTGTGCTGATAGATGACAGGGGTATGATGTGGTCGTAAGTGGTGGCTAATGCTAGTCTATGTTGATGTGCACGTTATGTAAATAACATTGACTGATGTATGAGGTCCTGTGATGTGTTTCCCTGTTTATGTCTTCTAGGTGAAATGCAGCATGCAAGGCAGCCAGCATACACTGCAGCTGAAACTGTGACCATTACCGATTTGATAATCCAGCACCATGGGGTGATGTTTGGCCATAACCAACAGATTCTGTGGGAGTGGATCACCCTGTGGGGTGAGCTTGTCCACAAAGTAAACAACTTGGGCCATCATGGACACACATACGATCAGGTCAGGCATCGAGCGACTGACCTGATATGCCATGCCCGGCAAAGGGCTACTGCTGTGGCCAGGGACCGTACCACCACTGGTGGGGTCCTGCTATGCAGGCCCCACTTACACCAATGGAGGAGCCCCTTGCCAACCTTGGAGCAGCCACAACATGCCAGCAAAGTCAACACATACAAGTCGTGGAGGTGGGTGGCACCCAGACAACAGGCAAGGGTGAGGATGTGGGGAAACAGGTTTTCATGGGACCTGATAACATCCCTGTCTGCATCCTACATGAACTCAGGCATATGCTCCCAGCTCCATTACACACTGTATGCAAGCAAAGCCTGAGTACTATTGACATCCGATCTGCAAGGAAGACTGCCACTCTCAACCCTCTACACAAAGGAGCTCTTTGCCAACCTTGGGGCAGCCACTACATGCCAGCAAAGTCAACAGATACAAGTTGTGGAGGTGGGTGGCACCCAGACAACGGGGAGGAGCATCCAGGTAAGGCCCCAGTGTACATAAATTGAATACTGTAGCAGTCATATTGGCTTCCATAGAGTATCTAGACACATATGTCAAGTCAAACTGCATTTGTGAGTGGGGTTTTGTAATGCACACATGTGGACATCTATGGTGAAGGACAGGAAATTGCGTAGTATCAAAGTTTGTACTGTGCATGTGCAGAAAAGAAGCATTCATCTTGTACCAATGCCACATGTGAGTCTGCTGACAATACCTCTCTCCTACAACTACATAGGTACCTCTGGTCTGGATGTGGGACAGCAGCCTGAAGCCAGTGAGTATGGTATTGTCCCGTTGTGGCTCAACAATACCCCAGGCATGTTAAGGTCATGCATTTTACCATGCACACATCTGCTACTCTTAGCCATATTGCAATATGTGCATCTTCACTTGTGGTGGGGATAACTGCATTGCATCAAAGTGGTCATCACAGGGGCCTATTCGCAGGAAATGTAACATATCTGTAGCATGCCTCACAGCCTGTCAGTGCAAGAAATCTGGACAAAGACTGACAAAATGGGGGGACAAAGGGTCAAAAATAGGGATATATTTTAAAAGTACTGTTATACAGTGCATATAAAAAGTGTACACATCCCTGTTAAAATGCCAGGTATTTGTGATATACAAAAATGAGACCACAATAAAATATTTAACAACTCTTCCCACCTTTAATGTGACCTACAACCTGTACAATTCAATTGAAAAACAAACAAATCTGTTAGGAGAGCAAGTATACTTTGTTTAAGCAGCTTTGGATTTAATTACAGCATTACTTCTTCTTGGGTACACATCTGCCAGCAATTGAAGAAACTCTTTCATTAAGAACAAATAACAGTCAGCTGTCCTACTAGCCTTTTACTGACCTTTACTCAGTTGCCTGCTACAGCAACAGCCATGGTTCGCAGAGAGCTTACAAAGCATCAAAGGGATCTCATTGTTGAAAGGTATAAGCCCAGAGAAGGGTACAAAAATATTTCCACAGCATTGCATGTACCATGGAACATGGTGAAGACAGCCATCAAAAGATGGAGAAAATATGGGGCAACAGTGACATTGCAAAGAAGTGGATGTCCCTCCAAATTTCATGAAAAGACAAGACCAAAACTGGTCAGGGAGGCTGCCAGGAGACCTACAGCAACACTAAAAGAGTTGCAGGAATCTCTGGCAAGTACTGGTTGTATATTACATGTGACAACAATCTCTCGTATTCTCCATATGTCTTGCCTATGGGGTAGGGTTGGAAGAAGGAAGCCTTTTCTCACACAGAACAACATCCAGGCCTGCCTAAATTCTGAAAAACAATACATAAAGTCTCCCCAAAGCACATGGCAAAATGTGTTATGGTCAGATGAGACCAAGGCTGAACTTTTTGGCCACAATTCCAAAAGGTTTGTTTGACGTGAACAACACTGCACATCACCAAAAGAACACCATCCCTAATGTGAAGCATGGTGATGGCAGTGTCCTGCTTTGAGGCTGCTGTTCCTAAGCTGGAACTGGGGCTTTTGCCAAGGTGGAGGGGGATTATGAACAGTTCCAAATACCAGTCTCTTTTGGCCAAAAATCTTCAGGTATCTGCTAGATGGCTGTAGATGGGGAGGAATTTCACCTTTCCACATGATAATGACCCAAACCATACATTCAAATCAACAAAAGAATGGCTTTAGCAGAAGACATTCAATGTTTTGGAATGGCCCAGCCAGACCCCACACCTACATCCAATTGAAAATCTGTGGGGTGACCTGAAGAGGGCTGTGCACTAGAGATGCCCTCACAATCTGATAGACTTGGAGAGCTTTTGCAAGGGAGAGTGTACAAATATTGCCAGGTCAAGATGTGCCATGCTGATAGACTCCTTCCCAAGAGGACTGAACGCTGTAGTTAAATCAGAATGTGCTTTAGCAAAGTATTAGTTTAAGGGTGTGCACACTCATGCAACCAGCTTATTGTATGTATTTCATTTACTATATGTTACCCCTAACCAACGTGTATGTTCTTCAATTGGATTGCACAGGTTATAGGAAACATTAAAGATGGAAGAAGTTATGACATGATTTTTGTGGTCTCGTGTTATATATCACAAAAACCTGGCATGTTAACAGGGATGTGTACACTTATCATATCCACTGTGAGCTTAGAAAGTTGTTAGAGTAACCAGACTTGTTTTAACATACATTTATTGGAGGTTTTGAAGTCTGCAACTCAAATTATGTCATTAATTAGTGACGCCAACCCTCAGATCATCCCAGTAATGCATCCGATAAACATAGGATTTATAAGGAACAGACAAAAATATGAGCCACACATCTAGACATTCAGTGGAACTCTGTACAGTTGAGAAGTATGTTCTGTAGGAGTTGCCACTGTGCTATACAGGTGAACAGCAATAATGTGTATATGGATGCAGTGTGTGCTAGGTGAAGGCCCATCACCTACTAACACTACTCACATATCCCAGAGGTGTATATTAGTAGTAACATTAAGTGGAAAAGGCTGCACTGCATGATGTTGAGGGCCTGTCCAGAGTTTGTATATTGTGGTCTGACTGTGTGTCAAGAATGTCACCAGTTGGCTATTGTGAGGTCTGTGTAATGCCTTTGTGCCACCTCACCTGTATGTGTCTGTGTGTGTGTGTGTGTGCGTGTGTGCGTGTGTGCGTGTGTGCGTGTGTGCGTGTGTGTGTGTGTGTGTGTGTGTGCATGCATGTGTGCGTACCAACAAACTCATAGTGCAGGTATTAATTTACATAGGTAGGCTTCCCCTCAAAGTTGGACATGATGGTCATGGTCCCTCCTGCTCATAATCTGATATCAGTGTCTCTGCAGATTCTGACAATGATGGTGGCCCTACTGAGGCACAGGTGGGGTTGTCAGGGGCTGAATCTGTGCCATTGGTTGGCATCCCACAGTCATCCACAATGTCCCCGCATGCAGTCACAATGCCCACACATACCCCATCCCCAGCAGCCACAGATAATGGACAGTTGGTGGGTAGTGGCATGGAACAGGCTAGTGTGGTGACTACAGCAAGTGTGAGTGTAGACACTAGTCATAGCCAGAGTCCAGGTGAGGTTCCACACAGGTGGATGGACAGGGTTGCTCAAAGGAGGACTGCTGCCCATCAGGATGCTGTCGCAAGTGCCACAGCTGGTGTCACCAGACACATGTTTTAGGCTGTCATGGATGCACAGGCAGGTAGTGAATGCAACACCAGACAAATACTCAGCGTCTTGGATGCAACTCTTCCTGGCTTACTTGATGGCATATGTGACCTTGTTGAGGCCACACATCAAAATACTGAGGGCATGAACAAACGGAGGGGTGAGATTGGAAATCCTTGACCATGAAATGTTTGTGCTGCAGCGTGTGGTGGAAGATGGGCATCAGCCAGATGGTTGTAAGTCAGCACCAGCATCAGCTAAGAGTCTACATGGCCATGCGCCTTCACACTCCTACAGTGGCAGTACCACTAGCCCATTCATAGAACACCCTTCAAAACACACACATATGATGTCAACCGTATGAGCCAGCCTAGGCCTCTGGCAAACCCACACAACACCCTGTGTATATGGTGATGCCTGTGCCACATTCTTGTCATCCATACCACCAATGCAGGGACATGCTAATATGGTTCTGATGCACACTGTGAATTCAGTACAGTTTAGCTATATAATGCTGTGTAAGGTGCTGTCAGCTGGCATATGTAAAGAGTACACTTCTGAGTGTGTGCACCTCTTCAAGTCATGATGCATTATTGGTGTTAGTAATGCTGACTGAATGTAGTCTCACATACTGTATTCTGTTTGTGCTCTATGTGTGTCAACCAGATGTGGCCCTGCAGACAATGCCAATGAGGGGTATGGCAGAATGTGAACACAGTGACTGTGTCATAGCCAAGGTACAGCTGTATATGTACACATTTACCAGGTCTGTGTAACAGTTATTGCATGTGCCAAAGAGCTAATAGGGCTGAGGGGTGTATACAGGTAAGTCTATGATTGTTGACATCAGCAACTCTTGTAAAGTGGACAATGGTAAGTGTAGTGGGTGGAACACACCTCAGATTGGTAAACCTCACACCCCCACACACAGTCACACACACACACACACACACACACACACACACACACACACACACACACACACACACACACAAAGGATCACAGTTGCCAGTGTTGGGTGTGGAACCACTACCCATCTAGTTAGTGGTACTACAGTGTTATAAGGTTATCGCAAGTGGCATGGAACTAATAGTGTGATGACTGTTCCAAGGTACTTGTGAAGTGAATAACATCACATGCCCTTGTAAGGTATGGCAATGGGGGGTGTACTGGGTGGGAAAGGACTCATTATACTGTCACCTATAAGTCTACACACTCACAAACACTGCTATACACACCAATGCACACACACACACACATTTGCAAGTACTGACATTAGCCATCCAGTTTATCATGTTATTCGTTCCATACTGTTAAATAGCTGTTGCACGTGGCATGGGTCTTATAGGGCTGATGAGTATCTACAGATTTGTCTAAGGTAGATTTGAACAGCGGTCTTCATAAAGGGGACCTTGGAATATGTACTGGAAGTACCATGGCCTAAAATTGTAAACCACGGCCGCACAGTGGATATAGTTCTCACTCAAGCACACACAACACTGTTTTCACACACACTTGCCATGACTGAGATTAGAACCTCTACATATCTAGCTATTGCTACTACAGTGTTATGCATTTATCACATGCAACATGAAGCTTACAGGGTGAGAAGTGTCCTAAGGTAATTCTAAGGTGAACAATATCACCAGACCTTGTAAAGTATGGCAAGGGAGGTGTACTTGGTGAGAATTGATGCCAAATACATTAACCTACAGTTATACACACTTACAAACACAAATACACTCATACACACATTTGCCAGGACCAAGATTAGCAGCCTTATTTATCTTGTTAGTCAGTTCATACTGTTAAATAGTTCCTGCGTGAGACATGAGGCTTATTGGGCTGAAAAGTGTCAACAGATACCTGTACAGTTGATGAGGAAAGCAGGCCTTGTAAAGTGGACCTTGGGACATGTACTGGGAGTACCATGGCTGAAAAATATAAAACCCACACCCCAGTGGATATAGTTCTCATTCATACACATACACAAGATAAACTTCTCTCTCTCTCTCACACACACACACACACACACACACACACACACACACACACACACACACACACAGGTGTCAGGACTGAGATTAGAACCCCTACCTATCTAGCTGTTGCTACTACAGTGGTATGCATTTATTGCACATGCCATGAAGCTTATAGGGTGGAGAGTGTCCCACTGATCTTCTAAGGTGAACAACATCACCAGCCCTTGTAAAGTATGGCAATGGGCAGTGTACTGGGAGAGTGAGGCCTCAAAATGTTGTATTCTACAAACATACACACTTACAAACACTTACACGCACACACACACACACACACACACACACACACACACACACACACACACACACACACACACACATTAGCCAGGACTCAGATTAGAAACCCTACCTATCTACTTATTGGTACTATAGTGTTATACAGGTACCACACACACCATGGGACTTGTAGGGTGAAGAGTACCCCAAAGTACCTACAAAGTGAATAACATCACCAGTCCTTGTATCGTATGGCAATGGGAGGTGTAGTAGGTGAGAAGAGTCTCAAACTACTTTCACCTACATGTTTACACACTCACAAACACTTTTGTACACACTAATGCACACACACAAACACACACACACACACACACACACACACACACACACACACACACACACACACACACGTATGCCAGTACTGAGATCCATAGGTTCATAGTTTCATAGGTGTGTACTAGGTGAATGGCCATGGAGCCCTTACAAGCCTCGCCCATAGGATTACCCTGGTATCATGCCACCTGACATTACTCCCCAGTGTCTCTATCAAGTATAGCCACTGGAGTGATCCCCAGGGTGAGATCTCAAGTCCCCATCCACTCATCCAGATTTCTCTTGAAAAGGGCCAGTGAGGTCCTCTGCTTGACATGTATCTGAAGTCTATTCCATAGCATGGCCAGTCTCTGCGTTATGAACCTGTCCCTCCAGCATGTTCTGCTGAGGTCTTGGGGGCATGTAGTGTGGACAGATCAAGGGGGGGGGGTTCTTTAGATGTAGCATGCCTAACAGAGCTGGGTCAGACATGGCATTTTAAGTCAAGCAGAGATCACGTCTAAGTAGCCAATATGAGACAGAGAATATTTGGAGTTATTGGAGTCTGTCCATAAGTGTTTAATGCCTAGGATCCTCTTTGTGAGGTGCTTTTTCAGCCTCTCCAGGTGTTGCATGTGTCTAGTGAGGTACATGCCAAATGGGTCATTGTACTTGATGATTGGGCTAATGAGGGAAGAGTGGAGGGAGACTATGACCTCTTTCTTCCTGGATGCAACACCCTTAGTAATGAGATGTGCCACATGGAAAGACTTTCTGACCACATTGGCACTGTGGTGGTCAACAGAGAGGTTGCTGTCAATCTGTGTTACTAGCTCGCTTATAATGATTTCTGCAATCAGTGGACGTCCATCGATGTGGTAAGTCATGGGCACCAAGTTGTTCCCACAGGGGATGGCGACACATTTTCTGGCATTGAGCTTAAGTCCAGGGTTCTGACAACAGTCATAGGTCTCAGTGAAGCCTTTCTGCAGGATGTCAACATCACTTGGGGAGGTAATAATAGCACCCACCTTGCAGTCATCTGGAAACATTGTCAGCCAGAGACCCTTCATGTTGGGCTGCACTTCAGAGGCATAGATACCGAACACAAGAGGACCCAGAAGCAAACCCTGTGGTACTCCCCTCATGACTGGTCAGCAGTCTGACATGGAGTCTGCTGCTTTCACACTGTGGGTTCTATCTGTGAGCCAGTTTGCAACCCACCTAGTGATATAGGTTGTTGATGCCTAGCTGACTGTGTTTGTCTAAGATTCTTGATTGGGGAATGCTATCAAAGGATTAGAAGCCCTGCCTGTGCTGTTATTTATTCCATACTGTTACATCATTATTTCAAATGGCACAGAGTTTATAGGGCTGCAAAGTGTCTACAGCTACCTGTACAGTGTATGACAACAGTAGACCTTGTAAAGTGGACATTGGGATGTGTACCGGGTGGACCACAACAAAAAATTGCAAATCCCACCACCCAATGAATATGGCTGCCACCCAAACACACACACAGGATACTGTTCACACACACACACACACACACACACACACACACACACACACACACACTTGTCGGGACTGAGATTAGAACCCCTACCTATCTAGCTACTGCTACTACAGTGCTATGCATTTATTGCATGTGCCATGGAGCTTATAGGGTATAGGGTGTCCCAAGGTACTTCTAGGGTGAGGAACATCACTAGCCCTTGTAATGTATAGCACTGGGAGATGTACTAGGTGAGAAAGGTCACAAAATACTTTAACCTACAGATATACACACTTACAAACACAAATGCACTCACACACACATTTGCCAGGACTAAGATTAGAACCCCTATCTAACTTGCTATTTGTACTATAGTGTTACACAATTATCACATGAGCTACAGAGCTTATAGGGCTGAGGGCTGTCCTAAGGTACTTCTAAGGTGACTGACATCAGCAGGACTGTTAAAGTAGTGCAATAAGAAGTGTACTGGTTGTGAATGAGCTCAAAATCTTTAACCTACAAACACATACACACGTTTAAAATTGCCAGGACTGAGATTAAACCCCCTATTTAACTAGTTATTTGTATTATAGTATTACACAGTTATCACATGCACCACAGAGCTTATAGGGGCAAGGGTTGCCCTAAGGTACTTCTAAGGTGACTGACAGCAGGATTGCTGAAGTAGGGTAATGGGAAGTGTACTGATTGTGAATGGCTCAAAATCTTTAACCTACAAACACACATTTAAATTTGCCAGATCTAAGATTAGAACCCCTGTCTAACTAGTTATTTGTACTACAGTGTTATACAGATTTCACATGTGGTGCAGAGCTTATAAGGCTGAGGCCTGCTTTAAGGTACTTCTAAGGTGACTGACATCAGGACTGCTAAAGTAGCAGTAAGAAGTGTACTGGTTGTGAATGGGCTCAAAATCTTTAACACACGCATACGCATACACATACATACACCTACACATACACATACACATACACATACACACATACACATACACACACATACACACACACACATACACACATATACACACATACACACATATAAACACATATACACACATACACACACACATACACACACACACATGCACACACACACACACACACACACACACACACACACACACACACACACACACACACACACACACACACACACACACACACACACACATAAACACACATACACTTACATATGATAAGACTGTGATTAGCACTCCTACCTATCTAGTTATGTGTATTATAGTGTTAAACAGTTATCACACATGCTATGGAGCTTACAGGACTAAAGTCACTCCAAAGGTACTTCTAAGGTGAATGACATCAGCAGATCTTGTAAAGTAGGGCAATGGGAAGTGTACTGGGTGGGTAAGGCATCATAATAGTGGGACCTACAGACACACACACACACACACACACACACACACACACACGCACACACGCACACACACACACACACACACACACACACACACACACACACACACACACACATACATAAAGGTAAGTGATGTGATATTACAACCCCCACCTCAATACCATCAGACAATGAAGCTCATCTTCATGCTGGCACTTGCCAATAGTCACAACTGGTATGTCACTGTCTGCAGCAGGACATCACTCACTGCCATTCAGGGTATTCCTTTGCATGACTCACTCTCTGTGTGTGCCTCCCTGTGTGTCTCAGTCTGTCACTATCTGTCTCTCTCTCTTCCCAATGTCTATGTTTGTGTATGCTTGACATATTGTAATATGTTGCCAATATAGATATGTGTGTGCATCACATGCAACAGATGCAGAAATACCACATATGGACCACCTACAACTGACTGTGGGTAATCCTGTCTGATGGGTGTGTGTGGAGACAGTTAGGTGTACATAGCTGTGCATATGCAAAGACATCTGCACAATACAGGTATATATATATATATATATATATATATATATATATATATATATATATATATAGTCTGTTGTGGTTTCAGACATGGGCCTTATTCTCTAAGTGTAGGAGCATGCCCAGTATGACCTTCTATAGTAAGTGTAGGAATCCATTCCAGGAATAGTTGTAATTCCAGTCCGGGGTGTTGTGTGCTACAGCCATACCTTGCAACCTGTTTGTGCAGGATATCTGGAGATAGGCTGCCAATATAGGGAATGGTGCAGACATAGGGGAATACTGTCACTATTGCTCTTATTAATGTATAAGTTGCTTGAGTTACAAGGTTTGTTTTAGCAGACATTTTCTGACTTATGCAATGTTTGACACTTTAATGTACTGTGTCATTACCTACTGATAGATATCATCTGATCATCACAGTTATTTATCAGAGAAATTCAAAATGGATGATGCACAGACCAATATTATGAGGCAAAGGCTAGACAGTCTTGCACAATCTAGCCAGTTGGGAGGTGTGGCTGCAATCAATTGACTGCTGAAGTTGTGTAAAAGGTCCAGCACCTTGGTGATATACTGGCTGGGGATCTCCTGGTTGTGCGGTATTCTTCTTATCTGGAAGGTCATATCCTGGTGTGGCCATACCTTTCAACTGTACAGACTCTCACAGATTATATAGATTCATGCCTCATATATCTGGTCAGTTTCCCTTAACATTGTGGTTTTCTAACAAGTTTGTTGCAAATCACTCAGGGTTGCAGTCAGAGAACAATGACCGAACATTAGAGTTTCAGACTTCACACCCTTCATGACATCCATGCTACTATGCATCCCCTCTGTTATTCTGTCAGCTTTCTAACATTATGAGAGCATTATTTCAAAAGTGTCCCTATATTTGGGCATTTATCCCACCATTATGTATGTATTTGTCCAGATTTCTTTCTCTACGAGGTTGAGAGGTATGCTACTAGCATTTAGCGGCATGGCCTTTCATTTGCATTTTGTTGACTGTGTTATGTTGGTAGTATAGACCCCACAACATTCACTAAAATGGCATGATGGGTGAAGCATGGGCCTTTGCCAGAGGCCTGTAGACCATATGAGACTGATGCAGGCTATCTGTAACAAGGCAGTGCTTTCAGTCACTCATATCTTCCCAGGCTGCCGGGCAGTGGAACCCCTGGGGTGTCAGTGGTAAGTGAGTCAGAAGATACTGACTATAACTTTCTGTTCATGTTGATCCATCATTCTGGGTGACAGCAGGATGCTGCTTATGGCTAGGGACATACCTGCATTGGACACATATTCAGCACGCTGCATCATGTCTGTCTTTCTATAGTCCATGAGGCTCTTCTGACATCATTCAGACCACCATGGACCAGGCTAGTGTGATACCTGTACCTGTTGTGGGGTGACTTGAGTGCATGTGTGATAATGCAGTTTATTGCTCATGCAAAACATGTAATTGTGACTTTCGCCTTATCCTGCCTGGTGTGTGGCACATCTGTGTGTCTCACAGTGGAGTCTACTATGAGTAAGATGTTTTGTGTATGGTACAGCCTTAATGTTTGCAGGACCCTGGTGTGTGGCGTATGCGTGGCCGGGGTTTGATTTGTTGTGGACCTCCACTTATGCAGGTGTGTATTGTGTATTTGCAGGTGATGCTTACTGATGCCATACACTGCAGGTCACCTATGTTACTGCAAAATGTGCTCTGGTGTGCACATTCTCCATTTGTCTGGCCAGTGGTTCCCCTCCTCCTTCTGTGTGTCTCTTTATCCTTCTGTAGTCTGGTCACAGGCTTTGCCCACAGTGGCTGCTGTTATGTATTTGTAATTGTGGTGTGAGCATGGTAAGTGCCATAACATCACACTCAAGGTTATGAACTACACACCTCTGATCATACCTGTTTGGCTGGTTGCCCATCATTGCACCACTACATCTGCTCGGTTCTTCAGCCAGTTTCTGTTACTATGTTATTATATCACTACATGTTGGCCTAGCTGTCAAACTGTCACTAAGTATGACATCTGGACAGGCCCACATATGAAGTCAGATGAAGGCCCACGCATGAGGACAGGATGTTGATACTGTTCTGCCATACATAGACAGTTGGGGGACCAGTTTGTTACTTGCTTGCTTTCTGTTATGGGTGTGACATCTGCTTATCCACTGTCTGCCATTGATATTTTGACATGACCTTTTCCTGATTTGCAACTTTGCAGGCAAATGCAATGTTAAGACAAGCAGAACTGATATACAAGGCATACTTGTGGTCCTTCTTGTGACAACCTGCCATTCCAGAGGTATGGCTGTTGGCCAGTGACATGTTGTCAGTGCTGACACAGTGAGGTGGCAGCCTTTTATGAACTGCCAGTACACTGACCTTCGGGTACCTGCTGTGCTACTAGGCGCCATACCTCTGTACGTATGAGAGCCAGACATCTCGAAAAACCACAAGCAATTGGGTGACAAAACATTAAATATAAGGACCATTTTAACTACAGGCCTTAGAAACCTAGAAGGGTGATCCAGTAACAGATCGTGCATTAGCATGCATTTTCTATAGGGTTTGAGTTCTGAGTCACTACAATCTGGCATTATCTTCTGACTTTAGACATTCGTGGTTTGCCAGTGGTTTGCCACACAACTACCATTTCATGATAGGGACACCACAAACATGATACAATCCTCTGTACAGTCTGCAAAAGGTATGTACAGTTGAGCGGTATGGTAGGGACTGTGTAGGTTACTCCAACCTGTATACTGTTCATACCCCTGTCCATGACCTGTCCAGCTTACCGGCAATAATGGATATTGACATCTGGACATTGTGTACAATTCCCACCATAGGTGTGGCTGACATGCAAAATAATTGGCAATGAAATTCTTGGAACATGGCTTTGTCTACCACAGTACTGTATCTAGGCAACTAAGACAGAGCAGCCGGGAGTAAGTGCTGGCCACATCCTGACAGTATTTCCCATGCATATACATAGATCATTGACCCCTGCATATTGTGGGCATGCAACAAGTTATCATGTTGATCGGGACAGCCTGGCAATGTGTGCTCTGCTGCTATTACCATACAAGCCTACATGTTACTGCATTTCTATGGGAATATGGGTGTGAGGGGGCACACCTGTCAACGGTATACATTTGCACATACTGTGCTGATATTGGCTTTACATTTTGGTTCCATTTAGCATAGTATTGTGCCCTGTCTTGGAAAATAGAAGTATATTACTAGAGACCACAGGTTAGATTGTAATGGCATACAATTGAGTTTCAGACTTCTTACCCTTCAGAGCCTTACTGCAACTGGAAGGCCTGCTGTGATATTACTGTGTAAGTCTGTAGGGGGGTATTCCATCATTGTTGCCATTTGTGGGCCTTTGCCAGACATTCCTTTATAGTTTTCTTTGGCTGACATGCTGGGTTACTCCGAGGCATGAATATGGGATCCCCACATTGACATCAATGCATAAGACCTATGCCCACCCCTTCATTGGCCCCCTGCATATACTGCAGTGGGATTTGTCACCTTGGATAATACTGTATAGTGTGGGGAAGCCAGTACTGGGCAGACATTTTCTGGTGTCCCACATAACTGTCAGTTGTCTGCTACTACCGCAGTAGGCCAGCCCATTACCTTGGATGCATGCAGCGATACCATAGATATGCTACCAGAACATACTACTCCATTAATTTATTGTTTAGAGACTGACGTACCTTGTGCCTGTGGCAGTTGTGGGGATGGTGGGTGAGGGCTAACTCTGTTGGCTGCATGCAGTACACTGCTTATACAGGGTAAGCTACAGGGAATGTGATGTGTGTGCCATCCATTTTACTGTGTGTGTGTGCAAGTTGGAGAGAGATGTCAGTCTCTGGGTCCTTACAGTGTCAGTGTGTATGCTATGTGTTGCCTCTTTGGCAAGGCCTGGGCATACTGGGCATGCCTCTGTCTCCCTACAGGAGCAGGCTCAGGGGCTTCCTCCTCCAAGTCTCTCTGTGCCTGTGGGGACCTTGGCAATGATGGGGGGCTGTGTGGCCCTTCCTCATGCTGTTCCTTCTGCAGCTGTTTCCACAGAATCATATTGTGTAGCATGGCACATACTATGAACATGTGTGCACATGTGGCTGGAGAGTACGGCAAGGCTCCACCAGATATGTCAAGGCAGAGGAACTGTGACTTGAGCATCCCAAACACATGCTCTATAATGATCCTGGTTTGTGCGTGTGCCTCATTATGGCATTCTTGAGTAGGTGTGTGTGCATTTCTGATGGGTGTCATCATCCACAGCTCCAGTGCATAGCCAGCATCTCCCACCAGATGGCCATATGAGATGTCCTCACTGGCAAATGCCTGGTACACCTGTGATGAATGCCAGATGTGGGAGTCGTGATAGCTTCCAGGGCTGCCAGCACACACATTCATGATAATACCCTGGTCATTGCACATGACCTGGCAGTTGATGGAGGGGAAGCCATGGTGGTTTATGTAGACCCTATCCTGTTCACTGGGTGGTGCTTTGATGTGGATATGCATGCTTTCTATCACACCCAGTACCTCTGGGTATTCTGCTACATGGTGGAAGAGATGCATATTATTGGTCCTTTCCTCATGGGTGTTGGGGAAGTAAATGTGGTCATTGGAATGTGGTAGCATGGCATCCAGGAACTGGTGGAGTACCCTGGATAGAAATGCCTGTGAGACCCCCCCCCCCCATCATGTCCCCAGTAAGTCTTTGGAAAGTACCTGAAGCTAGTATTCTTAAGACTACACATACCATGGTATCCACTGGGATGGGTTTCCCTCTGGTGGCTCTGGGTCTGAGTTGAAGCTGGCACAGCTTGATGGTTTGCTGAAGTATTTCTCTGTCCACCCTGTAACGCTCTACTATCTCCAGCTCATGTAGCCCCTGGTAGGTTATCCTGGGTCTGAACACTTTTCTCCTCCTCCTCAGTCTGGGGTGGTTGTCAGCATTATCCTTCTCACCGCTGTCAGCCTCTAACACATACTGATAGATCAAAGCAACAGCAACCCCTAACATTTTTTGATTAAAATTCCCCAGCATGTGTACACCAATGGTGCAAGGTTTGTGTGAAAACCAGACTGAAAGGTGTTTGCACAGTTTATACTTTTGTGCTGCAGATGCTGCCTGTATGATTGGCTGGCTATGATACATTCCACCTGCTTGCTATTTTATTAGTACTTGATTGCTTTTATTCTGCTGTTTGCTTTTTTTTTCTTTTTTTCCTTCCCATTTCTGCCCCTTTTAAGTCCGGAGGCGCACCATGCAAACCCGGTGCCCAAATGTAAACAATTCTGCTATTTTCGGGTTTGTTTTTATTTTGCTTTGTTTTAGACCCAGTGTGTGCCATGCAAACCTGTTTAGCTAAAGTAAACACTTTGAAGCAGAAATGGCCCTCCCCTGGATACGAACACGCTCTTCATTTCATGGAATAAGTCAATACAGCCTGAGACACACCGCTTGCTTAGCTGTGCAACTGGAAGCCGTGAAGCTTCAATGTGCTTACACCAAGAATGACACACACCCTTTTCATGTCAGCTGCTTCTCCTGTTTACATCACTACCTTATAGGTCATACACTGTTAGGTGCAATTTGGCAATTGTGTCCTTTTTGTGATTCAGTAACTTTCCTTCATTAGCATACCCCACTGCCTTAGTCCACAGTTACAGCACTACACCCGAGCCTTTCCCCTTAGCAACCACTGTTCCCTGCTATTGTTTTGATTCTGCATGCCATAGACTATAATGTCAAAATGCAGATTTCACTTAAAATTGACTTTTCTCATATTTTTTTATTTTCAGCATGATCCCATTTGCCCGCTGCTGCCCTATGCTTAAACGACCGAGATCGGCCAAAAAAAAACTTTTATTTTTATAATTTTGCAACACTTTTCCATGCCAATGGCCATATATTTGGCCATTGGCATGCCTAAGGATTATAATACATGCTTTACTTTGAGCTGTCATGCCTCTGTTTTGATTTTTGCAGAAAAATACATTTCTGCAAGCTACACTATTCCGCCACGGATGCCTGCCTGCTTACTGGATCGCTAATTAACCTCATTTGCAAGGGTTTCACCAGCAAATGAGGTCATTAGCATAATCTAGTCAAGTCCATGGCAGAATAGTGCTAGCAGGCTCATTCACGTCCCCAGGCTTGTTTACTGGATCTCTCGGTGGCCATATTCCATGCAGGAGCTACTACACTATTCCTGCATGGAATAAAAGCTTTATTGAATCCCAGGAATGTCATTTAATATTGTTTAATTTGTTCCAAACAACATAAACACTAGCATTTTTATCCCTTTGAGTAATGGTGCTGTTAAGCCAGATATATGCTACACATGTATTTATTAGTTTCAAAACAAAATGCATTCTTTTATTTATTTATTTTCTTTTATTTGACATTTATTTACTGAGAAAGTGCAATTGGGATAATATCCCATTTTCAGCAGAGGCCAGAGGAGAAAAGCTCTACACTAACACAATATGGTTACAGTTGAATAAACATAGTACAAAGTCTAATACAGAAGAATGGCACATCAACTAAGTAAAAAATTCAGTTTCAGCTCATACTGTGTGAACGTACACATTGGACAGATAAAACAAGCTTGAAAAGAACATTGTCAATCAATGAGTATTTAAAAGTTGCAAGTCATAGAAATTAAATGAAACACTCTGAGTACACTCTTTGCAAAACACTCACACACACACACACACACACACACACATATATATATATATATATATATATATATATATATATATATATATATATACACATACACATGTATACATATAATATCATCATCATCAGCCCCCTTTTGTTAAATACAACAAACGGTTAGCTGGAAAATAGAATAAAACACACAAAAAATGAAGTAGATGAAACACCAGGTAAATTTTAATCCTGGTACCTTGGCCTTTCACCTTCAAGGGATAATTCTTTCCCTTATCCAACAACTTAAACCTTGCTCTCCTTCAGCAGATCAATTACCAGCTGAATATATACAGAAATCAGCCAAATCCATCGCCTATCCCATTTCCATTCTGATTAACAGAACCATTAGTGAAGGACACATCCCAAGCATCTGGAAAGTCTCCCATATTATCCCCCTTCATAAAGGTGGAAAATCTACTGATTTCTCCAACTACCGTCCCATAGCCCTACTTTCACCTTTGGCAAAACTAATGTAAAAATGCATCCATAAGCAACTACTAGACCACCTAATCCAAAATAACTTACTTTCCAGCTGTCAACATGGTTTCAGACCATCCCACAGCACTACTACTGCCCTCCTTTCCTTTAGTGACTGTATTAACAAAAGCCAAAATGCCAATATACTTTCCTCAGCACTATTTATCGATCTGTCCAAGGCATTTGATATGGTTAATTACCAAATACTTATAGATATCCTGAAATCCCTCTCACTAGATACACTCACTATTAAATGGTTCCAATCCTATTTAGATAACAGACAACAGGCAGCACTTTGGCACAACACTCTATCTACCCACCTGCCCATTAACATTGGCGTCCCACAAGGGTCCATATTAGGTCCTCTTCTTTTCTCCATATTTATCAATGACCTTCATCTAGCAATCCCCCAAGCTACATGTGTTCAGTACGCCGATGATTCTACGCTTATATGTACAGCCACATCCACTTCTAAACTTCACTCCCTTACCCAAGAAGTATTTAATACAGTAGAACAATGGTTTACACAACATTGCCTTCTGTTGAACCCCAAAAAAATGAAACTCCTCCTTTTCAATCCTACTCGTAAGACCGTCCCAATAGATTTCTCAGTTATATCCACAAATGGTACTCCCCTATCACCTGACCCAACTACTAAACTACTTGGTATTACCATAGACAACAGTTTTAACTTTGACACCCATATCAACAATAATATAAAAACCGTCAATAAAAAGCTAGGCTCTCTCTACAGAATCAAACCATTCCTTTCACCAACAGTCAGAAAAACTATTGCTTATACCCATCTAATCTCTACACTCCTCTATGCCTCACCCATATTTACTAATTTGTCTAAAAATAACCTCGCCAAACTGGAAATCTCCTACAATAACATTGCCAGGTTTGCTACTGGCAACACATTCAGAACCCACCACTGCTATAATCTTAAGCAGATTGGATGGCTAGAAATTCAGAATCTGCTTAAATTCCACCAACTAACCATTGCCCATAAGACTCTTTACCAACCTTCCAGTACTCATATATTAACTAACCTCATCTATCCCTAGAAGAATCTGAAATCCTTGCGCTCATCACACAAACTTCTTGTAAACACCTCTAAATCTAATAACAAGACTGGGGACTCTCTTTTCAGCAACACTGTTGGAAAATCCTGGAACCTTTTCCCCAGTGAACTTTCCTCAGTTTCCTCCATGTCTCTTTTCAAAAACAGACTGAAACTTTTCCTAAGAACACACTGGCTATGCCCCTGTACTAAAGCTGACTGATCATTTTTCTACTTTTTCTACTCATAACAGGTACTACCTACCCACTACTTCCCTACAACTAGCTCTACCTTCCTTCTTGCCACTTTACCTTTTTCCTAATCCTTACTGTTCTTTTCATCCCCTAAGCTTACACATAGTGTGAAAACTCTTTTATTTATATAAAAGACACACTTATGCCTCTTTTATTTTGACTTTCTGTATTCTATCTGTAATCTGAACTGTGCCTGCCTACTGCACTGCAAAGTATTTCTGCCCTCTCTGTAATTTTTCCACTGTACCTGCCTTTGGCACTGTGAAGTATTTCTGTCCTCTTTGATTTTTTTCCAGCCTAACTTCTAATGTTCTTTGTAAATATAAAGGTTTTATTTCCTCCTATCCCAGACCTATTTCTCCCAGACTATAGTATATTATTAGACCTATCTTTAGTATTGTACCCAAATTTTAAAATGGGAGGTACTTAGACCTCTATGATAATTTCTGTATTAACCTGTAACAAACATTGTTTGTAAAAATGTTTTTTTTGCTATCATTTTTTGCACGGAGCTTATCTCCCTGGGCCTCTACTGAAAATGGACATGTATCCAGTTAGACTAGCCCAATCAACAAATGTAAAATAAAATAAAATAAATAAAATAAAATAATTCTTTACAAAACAACATACCTTAAATAACATGTATAATAAAGTAATTAAATCTCAATCACATCAATAATTCAATCAATTTAATTAATTAATTAATCACCATAGCAGTGCATAAAATTAATACAACAAAAATCCACATTTAAAATGACAGTATAAATGGAAATACATGATTGGTATCCAAATAACAGCAAAAATTAGCAAAATGAAGAATGTTGCATGGTCACAACAACATTCTGAATATTAAAATTCATAAAAACGTCCTGACTTAACCCCCTGGAAATAAAGAGCTATAATTAAAGATAAACTCTATGCATAATCATGCCAGCATTCTAAAAGCTAAAAATTCATAGGCACTTCCTGTTTTAGCCCCTCCGGATGTAAAGTACCATAATTGAAAATAAATGTAGTTTCCAAGTGATTTAACCTTAAATGAAAATCACCTCTCAACCCCACAACTTTAGCCAAAACACTAAAGAATAAAGATGAACCATCCCCACCAAGGACAGATGAAAAATATGTAGCAACTGGGCTTTCTCTCTTATTATTTCTTATATCCAAAAGATGCTCCATAACTCTTATTTTGGCCATCCTCTTTGTTTGTCCTATATATCATCTTGCATTCTCACAGCCACATCCCAATATATATACCTGGCCAACTCTCCATCTTGTAACTGACACCACCCCACCTAAGTATTCTTCTTCTTCTTTCAGCATTACATCTTCTATATCATATATGTAAGCATTGTATAACTTTTAGACATTTGTATTGCATTTTCTTTGATTTTAATGATTTTAGTATTGCTATACATTTTTGTAACTTTTTTCTCCTCGGGTCTCCACTGAAAATGGGCCCCCAGCCCAGTGGACCAACCTGGTTAACAAAAGACAAATAAATAAATTAATTAATTAATAAATAAATATACAACTCCACAGGACTTACAGTTAAACTTCCCCATAGTTTGATATTTCCTGCCATTAATAATAGTACCTGAGAGGTTCTTAATTTTTGAACAAAGGTTGCAATTGCCACAGGGAAAAGCTCCATGTCGAGCATTTGCCTCTATTTGCAACATTGGTTTGTTCAATAATTCCTTGAGATTAGAAAATCTGCCATAAGAAAAGGTTACCTTTTTGGGAAAAATACTGCCCAGAAATTCATCAGAACTTCTCATCGGCCACAACTGTTTGACAATATATACTAACCTATCTGAGAAAACATTATATTTCATAATATAAAAAAAAATCTTCTTTAGTTTCCTCAGACCAAAAGTTGCGCCCTTGAGCAAAATTCCCGTGTGTATTATTCCTGCTTTTACTCTTGATAATCCTATTTCTTCAGATTCTAAATTCTCCTTCAAGTAACCCCTCAGTTACTTAAAGCAGTCTTAGCTTTATCTAAAAAAGTTCCTTTAAGAAAATCCTGGGTAGTATTTGCCCAAATATGCTTAAATTCTCCAAAGGGCAATGCGTTTATCAAATGTGCAGAATGCATACTGGAAGCATGCAAGAAATTGTTTACCGTGGTGGGTTTTCAAAGGGTTTATGTCGAACTCTCATATTACCATCAACAAAAAAACATAAATTTAAAAAACTGATAGTTTTCCTGTCCAGATGGTAACTTAATTTTAACCCATGAGGGTTTGTGTTTAGCCTTTCAAAAATATTTCAAATTCCACAATGAACCCTTACAAATAATAAGCAAATCATCTATAAACCATTTATACACAACTACCCTATTCTTGAAGAATTCCATTGAATACATGAATTGCTTTTCAAACTCACCCATATAAAGAATTGCATATGAAGGGGCATATTCAATTCAATTCCATTGAATACATGAATTGCTTTTTGAACTCACCCATATAAAGAATTGCATATGAAGGGGCATATGCCACCCCCATAGCAGTTCCTCTATTCTGTAGGAAAACCCTGTTGTCAAACAAAAAATAACTGCGATTCAAACAAAATTCCACCAGTTCCAAAATATATGAGGAATGTGGACCCTCACCAAGGGTTCACTCAGTAGCTTTAAGCCCCCACTGCAGGTCAATATTTGTATAAAGGGCAACCACATCTAAGCTAACCCAAAAGTAATAATTTTACCATTATAAATTCTTGATGCATTTCCAAAAATCCTGCCCATTCCTGATGTAAAATGGAATCTTGATGACATAAGGTTTCAACAGAGAATCCAGAAAAGTGCCAATATTATACATAAGAAAACGCCTTCCAGATACAGTGGGTCTACCCAGGGGGTCCCCTGCTTGTCCTTGTGAATCTTGGGAATGCCAAAGAATATGGGGTCACGGGGGTCAGAAATATATAAACTTTTAACATCTGAATTTGTCAAAAATCATAGCCTTTCTCCCTTCTCCAAAAGTTCAAGTAGCATTCTGTTAAAACTTTTAACTGGGTTCACAGATAAACAGGTTTAATAATTCACCCATTCCAATAAATCAAAAAACATTTTATTATAATGAATTATTTTCATTAACACCCAGTTACATCCTTTATCTGCTTCTTTGAACACTATATTATTAACTTGGGCTCGTAATTCTTTTAGGGCCTGCCATTCCCCCTTAGATAAATTAAAATTCTTACACCGAAAGTTTTTAAACTCCTTTTCAATGTTATGATATAACAATTTCTCAAATCAACACAAGAACTGGTTTATTTTAGGTAGAAGCAAAGTACTAAAAGAAAAAGGAAGTGTAGGTACGTTTAAACGACCATAGCCTGTATTAAAAACATCCATACCTTCATTAACAACTTCATTATTTACCATGCTTTCCAAAAAACTGTCATCATAATCATACAACTATAGGTTCAGCAGAGAATCATCACTATTATTAGGAAGCATAGACTCATTATCATGGACATTATTGACATTCCTTGAAAAAAACACTCAGGTGCAATTTGTGACAAAATCTGCTCGCTTCAATAAGCAAGCTAGCTAGAGAAGATGAAAATCACCTCTCGACCCCTCAACCTTAGCCAAAACACTAAAAAATAAAGATGAACCATCCCCACCATGGACAGATGAAAATTGTTCATTTAAGGTTAAATCACTTGGAAACTACATTTATTTTCAATTATGGTACTTTACATCTGGCGGGGCTAAATCAGGAAGTGCCTATGAATTTTTAGCTTTTAGAATGGTGGCCTGATTATGTATAGAATTTATCTTTAATTATAGCTCTTTATTTCCTGGGGATTAAATCAGGAAATTTTTTATGAATTTTAATATTCAGAATCTTGTTGTGACCATGGCATGATCTTCATTTTGCTAATTTTTGCTGTTATTTGAATACCAATGATGTATTTCCATTTATACTGTCATTTTAAATGTGGATTTTTGTTGCATTTATTTTATGCACTGCTATGGTGATTAATTAATTAATTAATTAATTAAATTATTGATGTGACTGAGATTTAATTACTTTATTATACTTGTTATTAAAGGCATTGTTTATTTGTAAATAATTACCCCTTGAAGGTGAAAGGCTGAGGTACCAGGATTAAAATTTACCTGGTGTTTCATCTTCTTCATTTTTTGTGTGTTTTATTCTACCTTGTTAAATGTTGCCAACTCTCTCAATTCAGTGCCACACTTCTACCTTCTTCCACCACTCATGTCTGACTGCCGCAGATCTTCTTTCACACAGTCTATCCACTTCTTTTCTGGACGTTCTCATTTCTTCTTACCTTCTTCCTGTCTCTCCCAGATCTTCCTTACCCGATTGTCTTCTGCTTTTCTACACATGCCCAAACCACTGTAATCTGTTCTCTTTGATCTTTTCTGCAATTGTAGCTACTTTGGCTTCTGCTCTTATGTCCTCATTTCTTCATCTGTCCCACACTGTGCATCCTTCCACCTTTCTCAGGCACTTCATTTCCATCACCTCTAACTTCTTCAACTGTTCTGCCTTTACTGCCCAGGTTTCTGTACCTGTACACACACACACACATACACACATCTATATATATATATATATATATATATATATATATATATATATATAGATGTGTGTGTGTGTGTGTGTGTGTGTGTGTGTGTGTGTGTGTGTGCGACAAAATGTTTCTTCAGGAATTTCTTTTTTCAGTATCCATGCCTGCTTTCTCGAGTAACTCAGCAATATGTACAATACTTAATATGTATTGTATTAGGGATTCCCCATGTTTTTCTTTCTCTAAATATGTTTATTTCTGTTTCCTAGACCCCACAATGATCATCAGTCCTTTTCTTCAGCCATTCTACTGACTCCTTTGTTCCTTGCCAGGAACAAGCCCCTTCTGCCCCATTATTTTCTAAAGGAGTTTAGACACAAATGCCCCGGTAAAAGGCCATTATCTGTCATGCAATTTAAAATTTTTTGGTCTGTGCACCTATCTCCCTCTCATTTGCTGTTGTTGTGAGCTGTGCATCTACTTCCCTCTTACTCGCAGTAGTTATGAACTCTACACCTATCTCCCTCTTATTTGCTGTAGTTGTGAGCTGTGTACCTATCTCCCTTTCAATTGCTGTAGTTGTGAGCTGTGCACCTATCTCCTCACTTGCCATACTTGTGAGCTGTGCACCTATCTCCCTCTCACTTGCCGTAGTTGTAAGTTGTGTACCTTTCTCCCTCTCATTTGCTGTAGTTATGAGCTGTGCTCCTATCTCCCTCCCATTTGCTATAGTTATGAGCTGTGACCCTATCTCCCTCCCATTTGCTGTTGTTTTGAAATGTGCACCTATCCCCCCTCCATTTGCTGTAGTTGTGAGCTGTGCACCTATCTCTCTCTCACTTGCCGTAGTTGTAAGTTGTGCACCTATCTCCCTCCCATTTGCTGTAGTTTTGAAATGTGCACCTATTCCCCCTCCATTTGCTGTAGTTGTGAGCTGTGCACCTATCTCCCCCCCATTTTGCTGTAGTTTTGAGATGTGCACCTACCTCCCTATTCATTTCTGTAGTTGTGACTTCTGCTAATTACCTGCGGTTGCAGTGCAGTATATTCCCAATCAAATCCCAACAAATGGCAGCCCCCAGGTGTGAGCATAGTTTTCTAGATTCTGTGAGGAGAATTCAGTACATCTCTTTCCCTAAGATGGCTGATATGGGAATTGCCTCTTATTTCCCACCTCCCTGAAACCCTCTCTTCCAGATCCTGGGCTGCTAGTTAAAAATTGGTTATCCAGAATAACATCAGGGCTTTAAACATGTTTTTTGTTTTCCTTACAGGTATTTGTATTTTCCGCAGTGTCTTAGTGATTGCTACAATGTATTTCTTAAGCTTTTTCATTTCTGTCTAGCTCTGCAAAATCCTTTGCAGCTTGTAGGTAAAGCCATAAAGCAGAGTACCCTTAATGATCCATTTTCTTGTACAGTGGATTATATTTAGATGAGGGACCATAACCCATGGTTTTCCTAATGAGATTTTGGCAGTCTTGTTAAGTATGAGAGCAGACACCAGCTCTGTGGCCATCAGGGTTAAAGACCTGACTGTGACACACTTGACACAGGATTGATTAGTGGCCTAGTCACTGTTGGAGTTGCAACTATATAAATGAGTGTATGAAACCTGCTAACTCATCCTAAGGGAAAGAAATCCATCAGATTTGTTGCATTGCTGGATAAGTGTTAGTGTAATTATGGTGAAGTGAAGAGGGCAGCCATACCAGGCACAAAGTACCAGGGAAGGGGCAAGAGCAGCAGATGTAGATCAGTCTTTAGTGCTACACATTACTGGCATTCTAATGCCAATATTGCAACTGTGGTCAGAACTGAAGAGCTTACTGCCCTATGCAGGGCATAAACAGTAGCAACTGCTTGCTATATTGTAGCAAGCAGTTTGCTACTCCTTAAACAGAAAAAAGAGCTATCTGTCTAAGAACTGAGATAAAGTGCTTAACAGTCCATGTGTAGCACAAAGTGTAGAAAATGCTGTTTAAAAGGAAGAATGGAGAGTTTTTGATAAAATTTAACTAATTAGCAGTTTATGGTAGAGGACTTCAACTTAGAGTTAACAGGGTGCCAGACTGGCAGATAGCACTGGGTGCTGGAGTCACTAGCTGCATCTCTGACAGTAGGCCGCATGATGTTCCATGGACATCCATCTGTCCACTAAACAGAGTGTTTACACTATAGCCAGGATGTGTGCATACATAAAAGTATGTAGACATGTTGTGTTCTTTGACACGACTGCACCCAAACAGGAACACAAGAGATGGTTTGCTCATAGGATTGGTGATTGTTATCATCAAATGGTGTGAAAAATAAAAATGCATAAGGAGCGTAGCAAGGATTACTATCTGGAAAGCAGCTGCTTCATTCAGACTCCATCACTTAGAAAGAACATATTAGTGGTCATCAGATTTCAAATGTTTGATCAACAGCTGCTGTTTGCGTTAGCATGGTACACAATCTAAAAGTTGTACTACATAAAAAGTATGCTTAGAATTAATAAATAAAAGTAAACTAGGTAGGAGGTACAGGTATATAGTCCTCCAGTAAACATTTCATTTGTCATGTGAGAGTATAGAATTGTTACTAAAGAGCTGAAGTTTGGTTCCATTTATTTTAAGTATTTTGATTTATATAGTTATAAAGTGTAAATGTGTCTGAAACCTAGCGGGCACTATATTATTTTAAGTTTTATAATGAACCTGTACCTGCAGCTTTAATATAGGCACTTTTCCAGCTATAAGCTATAGTTATAAGTTATATATAGGCTGATTATGTATTTTATCACACCAACAGCAGCTGTCTTTATTAAGAATTTGCCATTTAACTGTTAAGCAAATGATGTATTCATATTAGGAAGAAAAAAAAAAATCAAAGAATATTGTTCTGTGCGACATGCCTGATGTTAACTCCTATCTGTTTTGCTACTACTCAGGGAATATTAATAACCTAGAAGTTGCAAGGCAAATCTGAGTGAATAAAATACTATAATATTGGCTGTCCTTCATGTGAAAGGTGGGTATGAATTTCTGGATGCTGGTCATGAACTAGTCATCGACAGCATAAAAGCAGTGTTGTGTGGAATATACTACAGGATGGTGGAGGTGATTAGATGGTGGAAGCATCTGCTGGGTATGCCTGGATACAAAGCATCTGCTCCACAGAAGTACATTCAAATGAGGCTGTTGGGGATACAGGAAAAGTCCTGTAATGCCCTGCAATACGATTTTTTTATTTTTTTATTTTTTGTCATCATTTAGTAACCAGGTAGATTTGCTGGTCGAAGGACCATTTTTTTCATAATCTGCACCAAAAACAATGCAGTATTATTTACAGGTATCAGTGGTATAACAGGTAGTATACTTACCTTTGGTGCTGGAAAACCAAACAGCTTTGGGTTCTATTCCCTCTGCAGGTGATCGGTTAGCTTGGGGTGTTGCACTTCTGAGCGTGCGATCGTCCTTTGGATAAAACATTCATTATGCAGAGGCCCCATTTGCTTGAGTTAGTGGTAGCTTCGATAGATGCACATGATCTCATGGCATTTGGGGTTTCCACTGAAAAGAGGCCATCAGCCTAGTGGGACTAACCTGGTCAATAAAAGAAAAAAATGTAAGCTTCATAATATGAGTTGTGGAATGACCAAATAGGCACATTTTAGCTGCTAGGTAAAAAACAATGCAAAATACCACATATAACATTAAATATGAAAAAAAATCACATACAGCAACAACAGTTTGTCAGTTGGTGCTGAGGTTTAAATGTCGTGGGCTGCAATTGTACAGAGTTTGAGTCCCTTAGTCCTCATTTGCCTACTGTGTAGACTTAAGCAATTTACTTAACTAACAGAGCTTGGAGGAAACTGGGAATTTAGGCTAGGCTTTTTAATGGTCTCCTGGACTACAAGCCTAGTAACTACCTATGAACAATGATATACATTTATTTTATTATTTAACATTTGCTTACCTGGAAAGTTCGACTTGAAACAAAGCCAATTTTCAGTGGAGGCACAGGGAGAAACACTCCAGATGTATGTCTTTGCAACAGAGGAAAAATCCAGAGCACTGGAACAAAGCACACATGAATGCAGGAAAGACATGCAGACTCCACACAGAAGCCACCTTAGGTGAGAATCGAATTGGAGAATCTCTTGCTGTGAGGTGATAATGCTATCGCTGCACCATTGCACCATCCATAGAAGGTCCAGCAAATAACATATTTAAATTCAAGTAATCGGCATGCATAGGATCAGAAACAAACAAAATGAAATATGCAAATAGCTCTATAATCTACATGTGATTGTAACTTAATATTGAACAAAGAGAGTTATATACACTATAGGTTTTAGCTATGAATTCTACAATGTATTAGTAGTATGATGGACTAAGTGGGGGAAAGTGAGAATTCTGAATGATTAAATTAAGGCTGAATCTGATAAACATGCACTTTTCTTAATCATGAAGAAAGTACATAGCTTCCATCTAAATTGTTTCAATAAGTGCAGTTTTCATAAGTATTATGAGATGATGTGTCATATGCATATCTATCAAACTGATAAGAGCAAAATAAAAATAAAGGTTTTTAATTAAAAATTCATGATGAGTCCTACAAGGAAGAGTAGGAAGGGAGACAACATTTATTTAGTGATTAGAAAATAAGGCATGTTATAGCGGTCTCAGAAGTATTTACACTTGGCGAGTTCAGATGTCGTTGGTGAAGTACCTTAAAAAATGGGAGATTGAAAAAGTGGCGAATTGGAGGGAGGAGGAGGAGGTAGCACTCTGCCAGCAGCATGGGTTCCAGGATAAAAATCATAAAACAAAATCGGGACTGTTCCATGGTAGTACTGGACAGAGCTGGAGTTTCACCCAAACCTTAGCATTCAAATGCAGCATTGGGGAAGAATGCTGTACTCAAGGGGATTCATATCCTGCATTATATGATATCCTTTCAACTTATCTTTACAAAAGAAACTATCCTTGTGGGTTTTGAGGTGGCTATAACATGAAATGGAAGAAAAGAGAAAGACTGCCATGGCCAGCCTAAGTAAAGAAGTGAGAAAGGTCACACAAGACTGGGAAGGGAAGCAGAGCTACTGAATAAATAATCTGAGTCAGTCTGTGTAATGTAAAGCAAGGGGAGGGGCTATGCTGGAGAGAAGACAGCAGAATGTGGAGTACACTGGACAGGGAGAAGGATGCAACAAGAACACGTGAAGAGCAAATTAGCTGTTCTTTGGCAGAATAATGCATAAGGACATAGAGGGCTGCCTCCCAGAAGCCTTACAAATCAAGCCAGTGTGCAGGCAGACATTATGGGGGAAATCTATAACAGATTACTGGAAGCCTGGAGACTAGATGACAACAAGTTGGTACTCTTGAATAAGGTGGGAGGCAGAACAGTCCTGGGAAGTATTAGTGCATGGGTTTTACAAGAATTTTTGTAAAGGTCATATGTAGAATCCTGAGAGGGAGACTGCAACCAGCATGGGTTGATGACCATCAGTAAAACCTGAGCCAGTTTTAAGACTGGGTTAGAGGTAGGCATTATTGGAGAGTTCAAGCTGGCGTGGTATACCTGGACTTTTTAAAAAGCCGTTGACTTAGTCCTATACGAATAACTGCTTGCAAAATGAAGGGGTTAGTATAAAATCAACAACGAGGAATTAGATTTCTGTATTGCTAACTAGTAGAGCATAGAGGGTTGTAGTGGGAGAGACGATGTTGTGAGTAAGGAAAGTAAGCAGTTAGCAGGGGGGGGTTAGTCCTCTGTCCAGTATTCTTTAATGTTTCAAATGTATCTGAGGAACAGAGAACAGGCTCTGCCACCCCGATGATGATGATGATGTGGACATATTCGCAGGAGTAGAAGATAAAGAAACTGTCTACGGAAGGATTATGAAAAGCTAACCAAGTGGCCAAAAATTGTATTTGAAGTTCAGTGTTTGCAAATGTAAAGTACTGCACTAAGGGCAGCTATGAATCCTGCTGTCCTGCTAAGAATATCAACTAGACAGAGCAGAACTGGCAGCAAGAAAGCATACAAATTATCTTGGGGAATTGATCTCAACTGGACCAAATGACTAGGAGCCTAATGAGTGGGCTATAGCAGCAACATATAAAATGTTGGGGTGAATCCTGACAGGGATCGACTCCACAAGCATAATTTTGCATTTCATAGGGTCTTTGAGAGATATATCTTCAATACTGTAGCATCAATGAAGGTAATACATGAAAAAGAAAACAGACGGCAGGAAGGATTCCAATGAAAAGTCACAAAGAAAGCAGGCAACAGGAAGGATTCCAATGAAAAGCCACCAGAAAGGTGTTTGTCATGGAAGAAGAAAACATGATCAAAGAATACAAAAGCTATAGCTCCTCTCAGAAGAGCCCAAATGAGATAAGTGAGGCATGATAGTGGAGTCCCTCAGGTTTGGTCCTTGGGCCACTCCATTTTGGCATTTACTTCACTGAATTCAAGGTTACTGTCACTGGCCTCTGGCTGACTAAATTTGGAGAAGATTGCAAATTAGGAGCAGTCATTGAATCCCCCACTGACACAAATGTTCTTCAGTAAAGTCTGTTTCAGACAAATATCTGGTTTCAGAGCCATAGACTAAAACTAAAGATCATGAAATGCATATTAGTATCCTTTGTGAAATCATCCACCCCTGGTAACTATCATATTGACAACACACCCCTTAGAGCTGACCCATTAGTCAAGGAATTGGTGACACATATAGATATAATTTAGCCTTTGACCATCATGTGTCTATAGTGGTGAGGAAATCATTCTATGTTGTGCAACTTATAAACAAAGGTATGGCATCTAGATTCAAGGAAGTAATTGTTCCACTGTATTTGACATTCATCAGACCTTTCACTGAGTACAGTGCCCCTTTGGTATGTACCTAACTGGGCATATCTAACAACTGTAACATCCACAAAGATTCCTCACTAAAAGAATACAGGGCATAAGTGACATGTCATGTGCAGACCACTTCAGGGCCCTGTCCCTGTATTCTGAGTTGTACAGGCTGATGAGGAGAGATTTATGCTTAGCATACAAGGCATTGTCAGACCCCACTTTGGTGGACTTCCTGTATAGCCGCAAAACAAACAGCACCAGAATTACCCATTCTAAAGCTTAAATCTTGCCTGTGACATAAAAAGGACACACTGTAGAGACAGTTATGTATCCCAGAGATTACCCTTCTTTGGAACAGGCTCCCCATCTATGTGACTCCTCAAGTCGTTCTTTGGGTGCTACGTCCAATTCAAGTATAACTTGGACAATTGGATGGAGAACAGGAAATTCATCCCTTGTTTTAGCACCTTTGTTTCTAAATGACATAGACAGCCCGCAAATAGTTCAACTTCTAGGCTCCTGCTTGTAAATGCTTCATCTCCCAAGCCTCTGCTTACGCTTATCAAAGGTACAAGAACTTGTCGGAGATTTACGATGTATGGCTAGGCTTAAAAAGTTCTTATGCTTGTTAGCCTACTAAATGCCTATGAGCCTATGATACTGCTGCAAAGATTATGTCAGAGAGATGTGAAGCGGACATTTTGCTCTTAAAGGTCAGAGATCAGACAAGGTATCACAGGCAGCAGATTCTAAGAACTAACTACTCCTTACACCTTCAAAAGTACTTTACAAAAAGAGATGTGGATCTATGGAACAGACTACCACAGTGGGTGGTAGTGACAGAATCCAGAGTAGCATTCATGAGGGTATGGGACTGGTGAAAGAATGTGAGAAGAAGGATAGGAACTGAGGTAATGTAAAATGTTAAATGAAAGAAAAACAAATCTGACTAAATATGCTTATTGTCTCCTTCTTCTCTCATGCTAATATAATGTGATGCAGCTCCACATACTCTACATAAAATAGTAGGGAGTTAGGCCAGTGATTATCTTTTTATAACGTGGGTCATTTACTTAAGGATGTGTGAAGTGTTTAATGTGCAAAGCATAAACTACCAAGCACGCAGTCCCTTTACTGTCTATTTAAAATCACAGTAAAATGATCTGATACATACACACACACACACACACACACACACACACACACACACACACACACACACACACACACACACATATATATGATTACATGTCAATAAATCACTTGACTAGCAAACTGAAACAGTGAGAAATGCCAGTTATATATCAAAGTACACTAAATCACTTAAACAATTAAAAATGGTTGTTTCATTGACAACCACAAAAATACTTTATCAGTCCTCAAAATCTAGAGTAGAACTGCAATATAAATAAATGCCTCTCTCTTCACATAATACTTTTTAAGGGAAGATACACAGGGCAGCAAAATGCAATGCCAGTAATCACAAATACTCTAAAATTGAATAGGATGGTCGATTGTCAATCAATTGCCTTGACACATGCTCCTTCTCCAAACAGGACCTCTGTTTGTTTGTCTTTTCGGCTTTTCTCTGTTAGGGGTCGCCACAGTGGAACTCCAGTCAGCTAATGATTGGCAGTAGATTTTTATGGTGCTGACTTGCCAGCCCAACACCCAACCTTCAGTGAAGGTACGCCCATTCACGCATGTCTTTCGGAGGCCACTTGACCGCGGGGAGGACATGCAGACTCCACACAGAAGGCACTCCAGCCACACAGAAGGCACTCCAGCCGAACAGGATCTTGCTGTGAGGCTACAACGCTACCACTGTACCACCACAAGTGGTGTACTAAAACATTCTCCAGGAGCTAAATGCACACACATCACATCCATAAGCCCCTGTTTTATCACTAAATCCATTTTACAACCCAAATCAACAGCATGATGTCCAAGGAGGCACTTAATGCATTTATTTATTCCTTCATCTAAATTCTGTGTTCGGATTAGGGTAGCATTTGTAACAGCAAGCACAGACCAACAAGATGATGGATGTATACAAGGGTGAGCATGGCAATACAGTAAACTTAATTAGGAATTTATATTGTTTCCCTAAAACATAATACTGCTCAATATATTCAATCAATTCTGATGCATAACCTGGGAGTGAATGGGCAAGGCTTTGAAATGCCTCAAGTATTTAATCTGATAGAAAATGCTAAACATAATATTTGGTTCACAGCTCCTCAAAAAAATAAATCAGATGCATATTTAGAAGACAACCCAAGCCATGTATATGTTGCCACACACTCATTGTAAGATGAAAGAACTAGCTAGTCAAAGACGATGGGAAATTCCTCTGTAAATCTTTTAACATTGCTAGCTCAAAAATCCAAAACTATATATGCTGGGTTAGTACTATATCCAAGCTCACAGAACAATGAAAATATAGCACTCTACATAAGACTATAAGATCTGTATGACTTGTATAACATAAGAACAGTCACAACAGGAAGACTCTTACATTTACCATTGATATTCACACATCCTTGAGTGGAATACAACTGCCTTAACAAATATTCTCTCAGTAAGTAAATGCTATCCATAATCCACATAGAAGACATAGACAGATCTTGTAAATCCCAACGTGTGGACAAAAGAAGCATGACACATATCCCTTTCTCATCATAAATACAGTGAAACATATATTTGGTAACATGTAATAGTCAGGTATATGGTTCAGTTTAACCCATACAAGACAGACTATGTCTAAATGAAAAAAACAAATGTCTGCTGTACTGTGTGCACAGTCCAACACAATGCCTTACCTGATGACATTTTCACTGTAGCCTCCTCCCCAACATTACTGAGCACGTCACTGACCACAAGGGTAATCTCTGCAATGCTGAGCTCTCATGCTTTAATGTTTGCCACAGCCACATTACACTCAGTAACTCTACAATATGGCAAATGATCATATGATGTTGATTTTTCAAAAATATCCCAGAACTACTAAATATTGTTATAGCTCTGCAACACTTCTTTTGAAGTTTGAGTTGACAGCACCAATACCTTTTTTCTTTACACTGTGCTCCAAGTTCTACAATTAGCCATCTACAAGCAGCATGTCTTTTCCACACCTTGATATGCCACAGCCATAAGTTCATCCAATGACACTGGGTCTGGACACCGCAGAAGAAGAACCCTCCTCAGGATCACTCATAATAATAAGCCAATGGCAATGCCACCCAAAGCAAACACAGCAATAGTCACAGCCAACATAATGCACGTCACACACCCACCTAATTAAAGTTCCTGACCCATGCCACTCAAGCCTTCACTACTATACAAACAAAAATCATAACTAATAACCAAAAAATATTCTCAGATGAAACGGACTGCTCAGGAGCCAAAAGCAAGTATGAAACATTCATTTAAATGAATACAAATCAGCTTTTCAACAGTAAGACTTCTTCAGAATATAATAAACCCACTGAACCAGTTTCTCTATCTCTCTGTCTCTCTCTATATATAGATAGATAGATAAATGCACTAATCAGCTGACAGTCTTAATCAAATTTAATTATGACAAAATGAAAAGACCTAAAGTGAAGTTTAAAAAATACACCACTAAAACATTTTTCCTCTGCCATAAAAAATGAATAAAATATATAAAAAACTTTATACATATAAAAAACTGTAATAAAGAATAAGTAAATATACCCAGTAAAACGTTATAAAACCACAGTATAAAACACAGTAAAAATTGAAAAAAACATAACTTATTTAGGTTCTAAGTAATATATATTTACATATGTATATAATATCCAATAATAGTGGAACCTCCAGCATAAACAATAATGCCTTTTTGTGTGTTTAGGCTAACTAATATTTCTCTGCCCTAAATTTTAGTAAGGGTGATAGGGATAGGCAGTTATTAATTCCAGGGAAATGGGTTACATCTAATTTAATTTGCCAACTCAGCTCTTTTAATTCCAATTTATCTTTCCACCCACCCCCTCTAGGATCAGCAGGAACATTTTCTAATATAGTAAACAAAAATTGCTTAAAGCCACTACAACAGGCAGAATGTCTATACAAAGCATTGTTTGGATTTTTATTAGTTATCTCATTACTGGTGTTCATATGTCCTTTTCTTTAGCTACCTTTCTGTTTTTCCTACATAAAATGCTGGGCAGGACATACACACAGCCAAATATACCGCTCCCTTAGGTAGACAATGCCCTTCCTGTGAGTGGCTGATAGACTTTGCTGCATTTTGCATCACTGGATGGCCCAATATATATTTACACTGGCTACACATTCCACATTTGTGGGTACCTTCACTAATTTTTTCTTCTCCTTGTTGTCACCATTAGATTCTAAAATTTTCTTGATATTTTTACCTTTTTTGTATTTAAAAGTAGGTCTATCACCCACCATGTCTCTGATTTCTCCCTTTTCTACCAATATTCCTCAATTTTTACTTATGATGCCCCTAATGATATTGAAACCAGCACCATATTCAAGTACTATAGCTCTAGGGAAGTCTCTAGCCTTTACTACTTCCTCATAATCTAACTGCGGACAAGCAACTACTAAGTCTTCCTCATTTTGAATACTACTGTTGTCAGATATCAAAACAGCTCCCTTGTTTAAGGCTGTTCCCAAGAGGGCTAGATATTTCTTCCCTCTATTTTGGGCAACCTCTGTGCTAATAGTTCTCACAAAAAGCCAAAAAGCTCAGGGTACCCTCTCTCTCAAGGAACATATCCTCCAATTTTGCTGATTAGTGTATATATATATATATATATATATATATATATATATATATATATATATATGTAAACTGATTCAGTGAGTTTACTGTATTCTGAAAAAGTCATACTGATAAAAAGCTGATTTGTATTCACTTAAAGCTTAAATAAACATGTCTTTCTTGGTTTGTGGCTCCTGAGCAGTCTGTTTCACCTGGGAATATTTTTTGGTTATTAGTTCTGATTTTTCCTGGTTCCTCGTTTTATTTGTGGTTTTAGAAATCAAAACTAGTCAACCAATCAGAACCACCTACACTACTGTTCAAATACATCTCAACTTCATTCAAATGCACAACAGGTATACAACAACATTATCAATAACCTGTGATGATAACAAATGATGATGACTCTTCACTTGACCTAAACATAGTTTGATATAGTCATCATTTGACATTAACATGCACGGGAATACAGAGATTAAATGTACTGCACCCATACACACACACACACACACACACACACACACACACACACACACGTGTGTGTGTGTGCGTGTGTGTGTGCGCGCGTGCATGTGTGTCTGTGTGTGTGTGTGTGTGTGTGTGTGTGTGTGTGTGTGTGTGTGTGCGTGCGCGCATGCATGTGTGTGTGTGTGTGTGTGTGTGTGTGTGTGTGTGTGTGTGTGTGTGTGTGTGTGTGTGTGTGTGTGTGTGTATCAATATATGTGGAGGTCTCATTTTCTAAATTTTCTCATCACTTTTCTCAATTTGTTAATGTGGAAGGTAAGTGACATTGACCATCTGAAATGCATATCCAAAAACAGTACACAATGCTCTTGTGTATCAAGGATTTACAAATGGCAACTGTTTTATTTTGCATTTTATATATTTTATTAGCCACTTAAAGGTCTCGGCTCATACAGACTTCAATGTGCTTAGCTACTTCACAATGACATTGTGCCATTTCTGAGGGTCTACAAAGCGAAGTAGAAGAAAACTACAGCAACTGTACATTGTACAGAGATTAACTTTTTAATGATGGTTTTCTATGATAGGTTCTCCCCGACTTAAACTCTCCAACAGGGATTTGTAACATGCACCTTCTTCTAATTATTATAATTAGAGGGGTAAGAATATTACCCTGCTCATTCAAACAAAGAGTCTTTCCATAATCCCATCTCCTGAATATGGTTATTTTACCATCACTGGTCTATAGTTTTTAGCCTGAATGCACATCTCTCAACTGTCCACATTTTCACACAATGTCCAGATTTTTGCCTCATGTTCTTGGTCTGGTCCTCTTAAAATTTGTGGTTTTCTGGCACATCACTGAAGTTTGAAGTCACTAAATGACATATATTTGAGTTTCAGTCTTCATATCTTTCAAAAAATATATGCTAACACAAATCCTGTTATGCTAGCAACTTTCTAAGTTTATAAGAGCAATGTTGAGAATCTGTCCCTATTCTGGGGTCTTTGACTCCTCATTATTTTAGGCTTTATTCAGATTTTGTGTGGTGAAATGTTAAGCGATATGCCCGCGTGTGTTTATTCCTTGTTCAGGAATGAGTTGCTGAATATTCTCTTTTCATTCGGATCTTTGTAGTCTATAGCTTGACTAGGTGTCTGAACTCAACTAGCATCTGTTAAGGAGCTTAGTTTTTCAATAATGTATTTGCTTTAGATGGCTGGCTGAGTGCTTGCAAAATCCCCAAATATTTTGCTTATTCACCAATATTTTCTTTTATCTGACCATGCTAAAGAAGTTACATCATATCCAACCTATTAGTCATTAGGCAGCTCTTACATTTTGAACTCGTTTCTTTATTAAAGATTGAATTAACAGTGCATACGTAACTCAGAGAATATTTGTTAAAAGTCAGTTTAATATAATGATGGTATGAGTAGTTGACAGCTTTGTATATTTACAGTAGTATGTGACAATTCACAGCACTTGCCTGAGCACTATAAAACTGCAAAGAAATGACCTGCAATAACATGTATCTGTCTACTGACTCCTCCCTCCATCATGCCCCTGTAATCCATTCCCTGATTCTTTTTATTTTGAAATCTGTTTTGAACGGTGTGAACTATCTCTTAAAATAAATTTTGTTCCTAGCTATTTTACTGCCTGTCTTCTGTCTCTAACTCTCTTTTCTATTTCACTCACTCATCCAGTGTCAGTTTAATAGAGAACCAACATTTTTTTTCCCATAGCATTCTATATATCACTGCTGAAATCTGTATTTCATCATCTTTTCAGTTAAACCTGATGCTTTTCTGTCCCACTGAAATCACAGAATACATTTATTCCAGTTCTCTGGCTTTTTTAAATTAAATTTCTCATGGTCTATAATTGAATAGCTGCCACATTTATGATAGCTGCCTTTCTGTGCTTCTCAATATTTATTTTACAAAATTGTCTCCTGCTGTCTGTACTCTCTCTTCCATTCATTCGTACACATTCTGCTTTGGTTTTCAGACTATCTCCGTCTCACTATCTCCCACACTTTCTCTCTCATGTGATCTAGTTCTGTTTCTACTTTTCACTTTTAGGCCTAGCTTCACATAGCTCTGCTCTGGAAAATCCAGTTCTCATATTGAAGTGTCATTTTTTCTTTGGTTAGTGTCAGACATGACAACATGAAGAAACACTGCAGGAGCACCATAAACAGAACTAATTATGGTAAACAGGTATTTGGCACAACAGAATATGAAACCTACACCAGAATTACCACAATAACAATGAGTCATTTACCTCACATGTCTAAGAAGAATAAAATCCCAATGCTGAAGGCACTTATACTAAAAATCACAGAGTACATTGTTTTCCTATACTTTATGGTGTTTTAAGTATTTGCATTCTTTTAACAGGACATACTCTTTCGAATTAACATATGAGGAACATCAATATATTTATAATGTCAGTACCCATGTACCAGTAGTGTTACTTCTCTTAGAGTAACATGCCATGCATGATGCGTGGTGCAAGTTTGTTATTTATTGATTCAGATTATCTCAATAAGAATGTAGAATTCTACCAGTCTCTTAACTGGGCCATCCATGAGTGCATTTAAGTTATGTGTACTATTTTTATTTATTTGTGTATGTGTGTAAGTATTTATTTGTTTGTTTCTGTATTAACTTATTTGCTTTGTCTCCTCATGCAGTCTACAGACTGCTGTGTTTAGGAGCCCTTCTCAGTGTCTGTACCCAAGACTTCCATCTGGCACATGACCAGTGTCCTCTATGAGCCAGGGTTCATCAGAGTGAAAGGATCGGTGCAGAATTCTGGGGGAGTAGCTGGAAAAGAGATTGGGATACAGCACTATGGTGTCACACTGATGGCAGTAAGATTTTTTTTATTACCTTCCCACATTCCTGTTCCATGCCTGATACACAATGACATCAGCATGTGACTTCTCTGCACATAATAAATTTGCATGTTCCCATACTTTTGATAGTAGGGTCAGAGTCCCCCAGGTCTCTTCAAAATACACCTCTAGCTAGAATCCTATATCTCTTCTCATTCACAATCCTATCCACCCACTCCACCCTCACTGACTCCTCAGGAACCAACTCTGCTAACTGAACTCTAAACCCAGAAGCAGTGGACCAAAGCCTGGGAATCATTTCCGCTCACATGGCGCTAGCGTATATATTTTATATGTATACTTCAAAGGGTCAAAGAAATAGCCACAAAAAACATAAATGAAAGTAAAAAAATGGCAATAATATATAAAAACAATCACTACTTTATTAGTACAACTTGATGGTGAGCGCTTTCATTCAATAAATGAACTGTATCAGACCATCTAATTCAATTCAAAACTCATTTATAGCAACCAATCACATAATCTAATAAGGGAAAACTTAAAAATTTAAAAATAGTTGGGCAGCTATTTTTAAGTTTTCCGTTTTAGATTAGGTGGTTGGTTTCAGTACTAGATGGGATGCAGAGAATAAGCTAGAGGATGAACTAGATTGGAGGAATACTGTTGGCAGTTGGAGTTGAATGCCTGTATAAGTCCAGGTATTAATGACTGTGAACATTTTAAAGTTGTTTTAAAAAGGAATGGGTTAATGCATTAAAAGAAGTTGATCATATGATATGGGAGGGTTGCTATAAATGAATGTTTTGAATTAGATGGTCTAATGCAGTTCATTTATTGAACAAAAGTGCTTACCATCAATTAGTACTAATAAAGTAGTGATTGTTTTTATATATTATTGCCGTTTTTTACTTTCATGTGTTATATGTAGTTAAATGCACTTGCCCTACAAAGCCCTACTGCTTCTGCAGTATATTGCAGTATTATTTCATAGTGGTTAAGAATTATTTCTACAAATGGGCCCAATTATGTTTCGGCAGCAGACCCATTCACTCCCCCCTTGCATCTTTGAAAAGAGTAAAATTAATCCTTTTTGCTTGTGAATAATTGTTCCTCTCTACAGTTCATCTGTCAGAATTCTGTAAAATATATCCCCTGTCATATTCATTGCCTGTTGTATGGAACTCTGAAGTAACCCGATTACAGTGATTTAAATTACTTCAGTGGTTAAACATATTCTGTTTTATACAGCACCCTTGGACTGTACTAATCCTTAGTAGCCATGGATCCACACCAATGCACCTTTCCAGTGTTGTCTGTCTGCTGTATACTCAACAACATTCAGCATTTCAAATGCCACAGGCTCTTCAGATATTCCAACACATTTTTCCTAGACTACGTGCCAAATATGAGTGGATTTATATTTTCTTTCCGGTGTTAGAATTTCAAAACACAGGCCTCTGATACTGATATTTGAAGATTTGAATGGAAATTATACTTATTTCAAATTCTGGTAACGCGTGACAATGCAAAATAGTAACAGTGAGAGTGCTGAGAGCAAATCATTATCATATGATGGCTGCTGAAAGGTTATTTTCAATTGTTTTCGCGCTTTCAGACTCAGGATTCTGAATTTCAGAGTTTTAAGGCAGCATACCATATCCTGATATGGATTAGTATATTACTTTGCCAGATCTGTTTATATTTATTTGTGGATTTAGGAGGCCTTCCATGACACTGGAGTTGGAGTTTCACCCTACTAAATCCACTTTTGGGGACTGAAGAATTGTGTGAGTAGGTTTTGGTAAATTGTTCCTTGGCCAAATTCATTCTTGTCACCTCTAATGGACTATTAAATACAACACAATCAAAGCAGTTTATTTCATGAGTATCTGTATTAAAGAGCAGCACATAATGGTCATTATTAGTTTGGCATCTGCAAGAGAATACAGAAAAGCTAAGACACTGCAGATGTTTCTTGTGCACTGTCATATAACTGTAATATGTTCTTCATGTTACATCAGATGGACAGATGGTAGTAAGCAATTGTCTCCATAGACTAGAATGTGTAATTGTGTTCAAAATGATTCCACAGTTAAAGTACAGGCCACATGAACTGCTCAATCAATTTGTTCCTCTGATCTCACCTAGCACAGTAGCACCCTACATCCAAGGTGGGTCCTTACTTTCTGGTAGATATTAGTCTTTTTATGCCCACAATTGCTGCTGATTTATAGGTTGGTGACAGTCAAACATCAGGAGGTTATCATTCACAGCTGGAGAGGATTATCTTAATAATGCATCTACTCTGCAGGCTGTTTATGCACACTGAATATGCAGTGCTCACTAATACCTGCTGTACTAGAACCATCATGCCATCAGTGATGTTTTCCTGCCTTCTGTTCTCATGCAGGGAAATGCTTGTGCACGTACACATACATAACAGATGACACTTGTGGGACAACAGTCCTCCCCTTCCGAGACATTGGAGCGCTGGCCATGAGTTGCTCAGTTATCCCCTTTCCCTCAAGACTCTCAAGTGGTGGATAGTTGACGTAAACAGCAGCTTAATACACCACGATCAAGTTCTATGCCAGCACAGCCAGTCTCTGGTGTTATTTTATCCCCCAAATAAACATGGATCAGAATTTTCCAGGTACCGTAGTTGGCCAGTTTATGTTTATCGTAAACATCTTCACAATCTAAACTGTGAAATGTACTATAAGGAAAGAATGACTATAATGTGGTTTTGAAGAACTTACTGGCTCTGGTGTTTCCCTTACTTAAAAGCTTATTTAGCTTCTGTATATGCAATGGAAGCATAAATTTGCTAATTGCAGATCCTATTTACAAGTTGCATTATGACATTTATAACATCGACCAATGACATTTAGTGTCACAAAATCACACACTATATTAATAGGCATTACACTACAAATTAATATAATTGCACAATATATAGTGCTTTTTGTTAAGGAAGTAAAAGTGGATTTGCTGAAGGAATTTATATACCCACTAACTAGGAAAGAGACATAAATGACAACTACTATTGCTGCAACAACAGATTTCAAAACAGTAGCTACCCAGAACTGTTTATAGAGAAAGCCAGCTCCACATTATTTCTGATTCTTTGTCTAGAGCATTTGACATAATTTCAGATGGGAAAACAACATTTCTTAGTATATCTTCTTCCATTTTCATATATGACCAAAAATGCATAACTGTTTTTATAAATCTGGCAATAAAACATTTTGCAATGACATAGACTGAGACAATGCACCTGCCCAAATCATAAATCAATTGATAGGGATGACCAAACTAGGGTTACTGTCCTTGCCTCAAGATGTAGCGATATCAGACTTGAATAAGTCTGAAACATTAATATGTCCAAATTAAATCTTGCATCAAATGATTTTCTTTTACTTTGCATGCTTTTCAGTAGAGGGGGGCTTAACTCAGTTGTTAAAGTACATAGTAATTCCAGATATAAAGTTAACAAGAAGCAGGCTTCCTGTTTGTAAGTCTTAAAGCCAGAAGCAAAATAAACATCTACACTAATGCAGGAATACTTTAAATAAGCCTGAGATTGAATGAGACAAAGGAAATAAGCCTGAAATCTAGAAATGGGGTGAAGCAAGGAGAGGACCAATCTGACATTGTGATACCCTTGATCCAGCTTTTGTTATAACAATTCTATTAAAACGCATGTGGCTATCATCCAGCAATTCCATCTATTAGCAGATTTATTCTCAAAATTTAAAAAATGCACTACCACCCACTCAGATCTATATAAATTCAAGGCTCAGTTCCAGTGAGAAAGAATCTCAGACATCATTATATTACATATGAAAGCAGCTTTGGTGTCCCAACCATCATATAAGAGACTTGAGAATATGAAGTGCTTAAAAAAGAGAATTATTTGTATGAAGACCTCGCCAGGTCATTGAACAGAGTGATGCTTCAAACTGAAAACTCTTTGAGACAGGTTAGAGTAATCTCTCCTGTTTATTCCTCTAGAAACCATGTAACCAATTACTAACAGTATTAAAGTCTGGGACAAATCAAATGTGATAATTTAATAAAGGTATTTAAAAAAAAAAGACATACATACATACATGCTATGAGGATTTACTTGCCTAAGGACCATCTTGCAATATATGGGTTGGAATGCTTTCTACACATTTTTTATGCAGAAAGAAAACAGTTATAAAATGTTTCCATGTTCATTATGGAGGATAATGCACAGTCTAAATCCCTCAAATGTCCATGTTTCAATGTTTGCCATCTTCAGATCTATAGTTATCATATTAGGATCCAGCATTATTCAGTAGTGTAACGCAGACCCTTCCAATGAAAAACCTTACCCATTTTTTAGATTTCTATAATCCACCATATCATATTCATTATTATATCCTTCCATGAACTCATAGGAGAACCCTGATAGTGAGGTTGCATATACCTCTTAAAAGGTTCCTCACTCTTGGATTCTGGTTGATGCCCATTATGTTATTTCATAAAACATCTTCTTCTTCTTAACATAAATTTTGATAATATCTTGTCTTGCTATGATTAACTTTATTTCTAATGATATTATATGACTATCTCACATCCATCAAATATTATTTTAATAGTATATTCTTATTGTTAAATAAATAAAATAAGGGAACAAATATTGAAAATAATATTTTCAAAATGAACTTTTTGCATATCAGTTGTAATACTTTAATAGTTCTTGAAAATAGATATTTCAGGCGTTTGACCAGAAACATGTACTAAATATTTAGTAGTATCAAAAGAAAGTCAAAATGGTTTAATTAAAAATGTCTCTTTCATTCAGTCAGTTACTGATCATCATGTGAATAAATGGAATTATACATAAGTTCGTAGTTCAATACTAGGCTGATGATCCAGTGGAACCATTTGTATTCTAGCCATAAGACCCCACACTGAATTTTCCAAGACATGAAATTAATACCAGACCCCCAACACGATGAATCATTTTGGACCCAGCTACATTCTTTTTCCATAAGGGTTAGAGGTTTCTGACCAGGGTGTTCAATGGTCTGGGAACTGCTATCCTTTACATTCAGGGGGAGTCTATTTTATAAAACAGATATTCTAAGTGTCTGATATCCATCATGCCAGGTCCTATTTATACTGTGGTGGAAGTTCAGATATCTTTTGTGAGTGTTTAGAGTGTTATTAGTTGTGGATGTGGAGGAGATGTCATAAGATCAGATCCTTCAGGGATCTATATGATAGACAGAAGGCTCCTCTCAAAAGTCAATAGGCCATGGAAAAGAATGAGCATGCATTAATGCAGTCACAGCAGCTCACGGTGGGCATACCACTGATTGTCTAAGAAAGGAAATGCTGTAGTCTCTCAAGCAGGGTCATGGGCTTAGATAATTACTTACCAAAGAGGGCATAATACTCTGCCCTCTGCTCTCTCTGAAATGGAGGAGTAGAGGGGAATGATGACTTTTTTGGATTTAGAATATATACCCCTAGTGATCAGTCTGGCGATGTAAAACATTTTCTAACAACAGTGCTTACACTGTGTTCAAAGGATAGTTTATTGTCAATGAAAGTGCACAACTCTTTAACGAATGAGTATATTTTTAGGAGAGGTGTTAACTATGTGATAGGGGTATGAGTGTTGAGTTTGCCAAAGGACACAATACTACATTTCTTGGCATTAAGCTTGAAACTATGGTATAAACTCCACTCATTAGTGCACATTAGGTGTGCCTGGACAATTTGGCGGTCATTTTGGGGGTTTATAATAGCTCCAGATTGCAGTCATTAGCAAACTTCATCAGCTATAGGCTGTTGGTTTTGGCCTTGGTGTTGGAGAACTAGATACCTCATAGGACTGATCCCAATACAGATCCTGGGGTATACTGCCAGTAACTACTGTTTTGGTTGAGAGTGTGCTTCCAACACCAATTAACTGTATTCTGTTGGAGAGATCGTTTGCTGGATAACATAGGGTTTTGCATTTAGTTTTTTAGTTTATTAATGATGCCAGAAAGACAAGTGACCTGTTTGAATGTATTATAGCAGTCTTCATTTCTAGGAGATATGTGCATGAACTGACAAACTTTGATTGATAGGGGCTTTGAGATCTTTGTCAGAGGCATAGGACAGTATCATGTTAGGGATACAGGACATTATTACTTATTGCTCTTCTGCCATTAGGGGTAAGAAATTGGGGTATTTGATGACAACCATAGAGACTTCTTCTTCCTTCGGCTTTTCCTGGTTAGGCATCACCACAGCAGATCACCTGTCGCCCATGATTGGCAGTGGAGTTTTACAGTGTCAAGTTGCCAGCCCAGCGCCCAACCTTCCAGAGAAGGCACACACATGCATGCACTCACACTTAGGGCCAATTTAGGGTGTCCAATCCACCTACAGCATGTCTTTGGGATGTGGGAGGAAACCAGAGCACTGGAGGAAACCCACGCGACTACAGGGAGGATATGCAAGAAGATGTTTAAACCTGGTTTTAATGCTACACATAGGTATCGGAGAAGGAGTACTCATTCAGGTGGTTGTGAGTTATAAGACAGCGTGGAGGGCAGAGAAGGTAGTACTTGTGCAGAGTCAAGCATCATGACTGTAGTCTCTTTTAGGGCTCATTGTTAACTGCTTGCTGAGTAGCAAGAGTTGCAGCTTTTGGATTTGTTTTTTTTTTTTTTTTTTTGAACTTCAGTCAGACTAATATTGTAGTGCATGAAGCTAGCTGACTATGCTCTGATATTCAGAAAAAAAAACAAACCTGTTAAGCATCAGAGCAAACTTAATAAATGTTAAGCACCTCCTGTGAAAGGTGTTAAGGTCTGGTTCCATGCTAGGCAGTAAAATCTGCCTGTACTGATCAAGAAATGTTTCTGACTGCTGTCTGTTTTGTAACATGTCCCTAAGTTCCTGTAATGAACTTAGAAACTTGCTAGAATAACAGGATTTGTGTTTGCATGTATTTTTTGAAGGATACAAACTCTGAAACTCTGATACATTTTTATTTAGTGACTTCAATACTCAGTGGTTTGTCCAAAAACCACAGATTATGAGGAACAAACCAAAAATATGAAGCAATAATCTGGAAGTTCTGCAAAAACATGGACAGTGGAAAGGCATGAATGGTAACTGTAAATGTAGTGTACAGCATTACACTGCCTTTCTGACAGCATCTGTTGTATTTTGTGATGTTGAAATCAGGCAAAATGCTTTGCGATTTTTCCCCATAGATGGCAGTACATGGAGCAGTTAAAAGTTCATTCACTACAAACAATTATGATTGTTTCACCAGTGAAAACCCTAAATGATGTGTTTTTGGCATGGATGCAAGATTCACCTCTTGAGCTTCACTGTCAAGGTGAATCTCTTGACATCCATGTCTCAAATACATAATAAGTGGGCTATGAGTGGCGAACTGATCATAATCCTCTATATAGTTGTTGGAAGAGCGGGAAGTGATAACATCAACAGCAAATAAAATGATGCTTGTTTTTAAGTCATGCAAAGTGAGTTAACAAAGCTGTTAAAGAGAGGATGTGCAATCATAGATCCTTGTAGACTTTTTCAGTAATTTGCGGTAGAAGTGATGAAGAGTTACTGCTTTTAACTAAGACGGGTCTGTTGGAAAGGTAGCTGCTGGACCACTGCAATGTGGAGGAGCCAAAACTGGATTGGCAAAGCTGTCAAGTAGAAGTGTGAGACTGACTGACACAAAGCCTTTGATACGATCTACAAAGAGGGCTCTAGTAAGGAGTCTTTGCTTAGTGTTATTAAGTACAGTGCTGACTGCAATGTTTAGGGCTGGTTTGGTATTTTATTTTGCTTTAGAATCTATGCTGATTGGAGGAAAAGATACTGCACAGGTAAAAGGAAGACAGGGAGTTGTTTGTAGACTGTTATATCGAGCAGCCAAATGAGGTGCGATAAAAGAAGAGATTTACCCAAAGTCTAAGGTGGATAATGGCTTGGTAAATTTATGGAAGGGGGTAACTATCGCTTTTTGCCCATATGTCAAGGAATACCTATTGAAAGAATGAGAGGTTAAAAACATAGTGGATGTAGAATCATGTGAGATCTCCATATTTCTTTAGAAAACATGGGAATAGACCATTATAATTAGGTGGGCCAGCGTTGAGCAGTCCCTGTGTAAGAGTTTAATTTTCTTTTCTTTTTTTTTTTTTTTTTTTTGAGACAAAAAAAGAGATAGTCATGGTTCTAGTGGTTCTGATTTTTGAAGGTTTACTACACCATACGTAGCATGGAATTTGATAAACTCTGTTATGATGTTGGATGTGGTTATGCCTTGCAATATTAGTTAAGCTTTGATGTGACCAGAAAGGTAGTTAACCTCTTTCCAGAAGAACCTGGAGTTAGAGACGGTGAAGAACTGTATTTCATAAAGTGCTTTAATAACTATTTTGGTCAACATCATCATCAACCCCTTGTTCCTATTTTCTACATGGCACTGAGGTGTTACTTCAACTGTTGCAATCTGTCTAGATTCAGTACTACTCTTCTACCTTTTTCAACAGTCACGCCTAACTATTGCAGGTCTTCTCTCACACAATCCATCCATTTCTTTTCTGGATGCCCTCATTTCCTCTTGCCTTCTTCCTTTCTGTCCCAAAAATCTTCTTCAGCAGAGTTCCTTCTGCTTTCCTCTACATGCACCAAACCACAGTAATCTGTTTTCTTTGACCGTCTATGCAATTGGAGCACCTTGGCTTTTTGCTCTGATGTCCTGATTTCTTTATCTGTCCCACAGTGTGCATCTACCACCCATTTCGGACATTTCATGTCAATCACCTCTAGCTTGCTCAACTGTTCTGACTTCACTGCCCAGGTTTCTGTACCATACAGTAGTACTGGTCACACCAATGTTTTATACACCTTATTATTCAACTTCTTTAGCATTTCTATGTCATACACTACCCCTTACACTCTGTGCCAGTTCACTGCAGCACCTCTGATTCTAGCTTTTGCCTCCTTATTTAGACTTCTCCTCAGCCACCTCTCCTAGATACCTGAAACTGTTAACCTGTTCCACTATTTTCCCTTCTGTTTCAGTTCTCAACTTCTTCTGATTTTCCTCAGTTGCTGCTATTACAGTTGCCTTATCTGCACTCAGTTTCCTCCTCTGGGCCTTCACTTTTGCCCGATCCTTTGTTGAAATGCTTGTTCAGAATCTGCACATGATGCCACATTGCCTGCATGCTAAGCTGCACCCTCTGACCTGTTTGCTAATGTAGTCCATCACTAGTTATGAACAGCATTGGCTCAGAACGGAATACTGATGCACATCCACTCCCACTGTGAACCCTTCTGTGAGATCGAACACTGTTTATACTTGAGACATTGGACCCTTGTATGGAACCTGCACTAATTCTAGCAATTTGTCTCAGACTTTGAACCATGGCAGGACTGTCCAAATCATCTTTATTGAGACACTGTCATATGCTTTCTCCAAGACTAGAAATGCCCAGCTGGACTCCAAGTTTTAACGAAAAATGTTTTTGTCTAATTAAGCAAATGTTTGTGCCATGACCATGTAGTAACAGTATTTATCCCTGTTTTGAGTAATTGTTGAAATTGCAGGGTAAGCCATGGTAGATGTGTTGGCTTGCATAATCTTAATTTGTTTGGAAAGAACTGATTTTGCTTACTATGCAGAGCTTGAGATAGGAAGATAGTTACTTCAATGGCATTAGTTGTGGAGCGAATTATAAACCTGTTGATATTTGCAATAGCAGACTTAACAAGTTGTAAGCTGTTAATGGTACTGGGATGGAGTGGGTACAGTATAGGTGGGGATTTTGGTTTCTTTGGGGAGTATATAAATGTTACATCACAGTGGCCACTGATATTAAAATACTGTACTGCTATGTCTTAGAAATATAAAGGATGACTGGGTATGCTAATATCTTGTAGGCTGCTTTTATTAGTAGTGGTTTTGTCTATTAGATTAACAGGTACAGAGGGTGGTCAGAGAGTAGGTCAGTGAGGTTGTGCTTGTTATACACAAGGAAGCTGGTGTTTTTACAGTTAAGGAGTAGTTTTTGTTTGTTTTGGCATGTTTTGTGAGAGTTTGTATTAAGTTTTGGAATGATGCAAAAGAGACTATTGTGTACAAGGCTAGTGATGGAGTAGACAGCACTTATAACTGGTTGTGGGTTTATGGGTAGTGAGAGGTTTAAAAGTAACCAAGTGTGTTCATCTAGGGAGGCAGATGTGTCAATGACTTTGTTGTGTGTGGTCGGTTTGAGAAGCAGCAATCAGCCAGCACCAATACTGGCACCTGGTCTGCCTCTCTGAATACAATTATCATTAGTAAAGAGGAGGTGCAGCATGTGTGAGCGGAATCTGAGCAAAGTTCCAGATATTACACAGATGTCACTTGTGTTTTGTGAGAGCTAGACTTGGACCTGGTCTAATTTTATGTTGAGGCGGCCACAGCTAAGGGATGCAAAGGTCAGAAGCTTGTGTTTGGCATGCTGTGCTGTGGGGGTGGTAGGAGTGGCTGTATTTGCTGAGTCATGTGGTCCAGGACTGGTTTGAATGCACCATAAACAGAGGATGGTAAGTATTTGCAGGTGTTTGTAAGTTGCATGCTTTACTCATGTCTTACAGTAAAACAGTTTATAATCTGCACCCTTTTAATGCTATGTATCACTGGTCATTTATCCTACAATGTAGTTACAATAAGGAACAGGAAATGAAGAAGTGTTGCTAGTTGTCTTGTTCAGCAGTATTATTATACTTCAGAAAATATTTCAGTTGCTGTTGGTCTGCGAGGGTTATAATGAAGAGAACTGTATTTATGACTGGTGAAAGGACATGTAGCTGCTGGTGGACATGCTGATTTTTCTGTCTTTGTGCATGATGATAACGGTAGGTCTGCCGTTAGCTAGACGAACTGCCCTTTGCTGTATCAAGTAAGCAAGGGAAGCAACTGATGCTGAGACTGAGATACAGACAGAAGACTGGTCAATGATTTTGGACTAGTGTATACTGACATTTGCTATTATATTTTTGAACTGGAAGTGGAGGCAATCAGATGGGGCAGACTTCCTGTGGGGGCAAACAATTTGTTAGTTATAAGCTAGCATCATGCAGTAGCAAGGTAAAAGGAGTGTGTGGAACTTGTTAGGGATGAAAAGAGGAATAGTAATGTAAGTATAAATCTTGCAAATCAGAGTGCAGCTAAGAATGGGGATGGAAAGAGAAGAAACCAAGTCTATCCCATCAGTGTGAGCAATGGCCAGTTAGGGCACACCTGTGCACATCCAGGAGACTGGTGGCACCATTAAGAAGGTGTAATGGTAAAGAAATGTGTCATTTATAAAGAACAAATGGAAATAATGCCTGTTTAGTGCACAAAATATGAATGCAGGGAAGTGAATTGTGATGTCCAAGAATTCTGCACTGTGAGTGTACAATGGTTATTGATGTAGTTGCAGCGATTGTTACAGAACTGTAGTCTAACAATGAATCCACTGGAAAAGATGGAAATGGCTAATTAGGGCAGGATAGTGCTTAGATCAGTAAAGGAATCACTGTCACACTTCTTGCCTTTAACACTACGGTCATGTATCATGGGGGTACTAACTAGCAACCTCTACGGACACTTTCTTGGTGCTGTCACCAGAGTGGAGAATCATTACGACAGAAAACAATACACAAATTAAGCAGAATATTAGGCCTATCTAAGAGATTCTGAAGTTAAGAATGTATTTTGCATGTTTTTTTCCTTCTTTAGTTGTCATTAGAGAAGGTTATTGCTCGTGATTCATCTCTTTGTACGAGAAGAGTCTGCACCACTGATTTTGTGGACATTGGTGCATGAACATATCCATACTACCAATGAACGGGTCTACTTTATTCTGTTGAAAGCTGAAAAGGGCAAATACAAATAGAGTGACACATAAAGACTGAACTGCAAATATGTCGAACGTCCTAAACTGCGAAATTTTAAACCTCGAACTGTCATAGTCGGCCAACCCACCGCCCTCAACACACTATCTACCCAAACACAATTCAAAAACACATACATACACTAACCAAAACCCTACTTCTAACCCTAAATTAAACCACCAAAACCCTACTGCTAACCCTACACTAAACCCTATATACACAACTATCTATGCACTATCCTTAACCCCTCCCTAACCTTAAGGTCCGTAACTACCGCACACTTCCCCTACGGAGCTATACCCAAACAAAATAAATATTCCACACACATACACTTAACAAAACCCTACACTAAACCTTACATACATTACCTACCTATTCACTTACCTTAACCCGCACCTTAACCCTAAGGTCCATAACTATCACACACTTACCTTACGGAGGTATACCGCAGATGGGCCAACTATGATGATTCAACACTTCTTTTTTCGCGGTTTCATTTGACGTATTCATGGTTTGCTCTTTATGTGTCACACTATTTGTAGTTGCCCTTTTCAACTTTCGACAGAATAAAGTAAACCCCAATCAACTACAGAGAGAAAATAAACTCATCTCTCCCCCCTTGTAAGACCCATACTAGAATTTACAAAAAAGTTTTGCTGCAATTTGTTTGATTATTCCTGATCAGATGATGTGTGCTCTCAATGACAGCTGACTAACACCCACACATACACATACATATGCATATGTGTATGTATATATGGAGAGGAAAAGAGAGAGAGACTGACTTATGGTTTGATTTTAGGTGTTATCCAGCTACCACATTCTATTATAGATAAACATTTCACAATAAACAAAATAATGAAAGACTTTTTTTGAACTATGTAATTATATTCAAATGTATCCATTAAGAATGTCTAAATTAAATTTCTATATTTCTGGTAAATTATTATTGAATGTGATTTGATGTAAGTTTAATGACTGGAATTGTGAAGTATTATATACTTTTTTCATCTAATTTGTGTTGAAATTTTTGGATTTTGCTAAAGCAAGATGCAAATTTAATTCTAATAAATCTGACCAGTACTGGGTTAGCTGTCCTTGCAGGCCATTTTAAGCTTAGCCAATTTCTCTTTCAAAGACAAGAATCAAACCTTGTACCTTTTATCTATAAGATAAACATTTTAACCATTATGCCAACCTCCAACTGCCTGAGCATATTAAAGATACTGCTAACAAATTAACTGACTATGTTAAGGTATCTTCTCCAGTGGGTAATAATTGGAGGAGTGTTGCTAAAAGGTATCTCTAAGCTATGTTTTATAGCTACAATTTTCTGCTCATTGTGAAACATGGTTGAGACTTACTGTAACAAGATGTTACTGTACTGCATATCACATTTCATTTAAAGAGTATGATACCCTATGGTGTATTCCATATATGGTTACTTCTTTACTTTGTTATAAAATTTATGTTTGGAGACATACTTTTCTTTCTACATTATTTTTATACATTTTTATAAAGAGTTGCAGATATAACAAAAATATCATGGGTGATTGGAATCATATGTTTGTTATGGGTACAAAAATTAAAATCTGGAATAAAGTTTTCTTACTATGTCAAATATACGGAATGTTGAATCTTTTTCTTTTAGTATCTACATTGTTATTTGGAATGCCATTCCTTCCAAATATTTCTTAAGAGGGATCATACCAGTGGTGCACCACAAGGATCTATGCTGGACCCTCTACTGGTTTCAGTCATACAAATATTTCAAGCACGGGCATTAATGCCCTTCTAGCTTGTAAATATACCAAACCACTTGTTCCCATAATAAATGTCCAGGCTGTTCTTAAAGATATCTAAACTAGTATTTGCTTTAATGTAAATTGGTAGTCTGTTCCAAGCATCAGCTACTGTTTCAGAGAACTAATTAGTGCACTTCTCATTACTCTAATATCTTCTACATGGGTTGTCTGATGATTCTGTAGTACTTTTTGGTGACCCCAAACATTCCCAGAGGTAGTTGTCTCTAAATACTCTATGTACCTGAATAAAATCTCCTCTTAGATATCTGTAAGACACTGTACAAGTTCAGATATTTTAGTCTTTCATAATAACTTAAATTTTCACATCCATGGATATCCTTGGTATATTTCCATTGTAATCCTTTTAGTTTACTCATGCTTGTTTTCTTATAGGGTGTCCATATTGTTATTCCATACTCACGTTTGGGTCTAATGTAAATAACAAACAAGGGCTTCATCATTTTTGATTTCCTAGACTTTATAAATCATTTTATACAATGTATAGTTCTATAACTATTATTAACCAATTGGTTGCTATAATTAGAAAAAAAATCATAGCTGAATATACCCATATGCTCAGGTCCTTAAATGAGTCTATAGTTTCAATCACTGTGTGCTGTATTAAATATTCACCTTTCAATTTATATCTCCCAAATCTCATATGCTTAGCATTTGATGTATTTATCAGCATATTATTCTCCTGTCCCCAAATGATCAATTTAGTCAAGTTATTTTCAGACATGACTTATCTGTAACACATGTAATCAGTTTACCCAGTTTCAGGTCATCTGCATATAGACTGTAGAACATCTCAGATGAAAAAGTTAGGTCTGAAAGATACAATCTAAACAAGTAAGGACCTAGGACAGGGCCCTGTGGGACACCCTGACTGTAACCAAGGATTTCACCTGTCGGGTTGCTGTATGATACTTGCTGTGTCCTATTTGTAAGCCATGCACCTATCCATCTTATCAAGAGTACATCAATACCTAGTTGTACTAATTTATTGATCAGTGTTTTGTGTATGACCCTGTCAAATGCTGAAGTTAAATCTATACAAATTACATCACAGCACAATTTTTCATTCATAGCTGTTATATGGAATCTATTTCTCGAGAAGTCCAGGTGAAAGTAGATGGCTTGTGGCTTACCAAGTTTGCTGATAATTGCAAACTGATCGCACTCATTGAATCCCTGAATGATGTTAACATATTGCAAAAAGGGCTAACACAGACAAATGATTGGTGCAAAAGTCATGGACTAAACTAAATACAAAAAAGTGCATTATTATCACCTTTGGCAAAGACTAAATCCCTGCAAATTACAATATTGACAGCAGCCCCCTAAACTCAAATCCAGTGGTGTGAGATTTGGGAACACAGTTTGATAGCAATCTAAACTTCAATCACCATGTATCCACAGTGGTAAGGAAAGCCTTCTACACTGTGCATCTCATAAGTAAGGGCATCACATCCAAGAGTATGGATGTTATAACTCCTCTGTACTCAACCCTCATCAGACCACTAACAGAGAAATACACTCCCTTTAACATGTACCGCACCAGATATCTGCAGAAGCTGGAGAGACCACAGAGGTTTATCACCAGGAAAACTCAGGCCCTCCAAAACATAACCTACATGGAAAGACTTAAAGGTCTGTCACTGTACTTGGTATCCTACAGGCTGCTGACAGGTGACTTGTGTCTTGTCTAGAGAGCAGCCACTGACCCTGCAATAATGGAAATGGTGCATGTCTGCAAATCAAATTGGACAAGACTCACTCAGTCTAGGGTTCTCAACCTAGCCTATGACATTAACAGGACATGCTGGAGAGACAGCTATATTTCCCAGTTATTGTCACTCCTCTGGAATAAACTCCAGTTCATGTGAAGCAGAGCTCCTCAATATCCTTATTCAAGTGCAACCTAGACAATTGGATGGGAGACTATAAATTGACCCTGCGGGTGACACCTATGTCCCTCATGGACAGGGACAGTCGGTACTGATCATAGACTCATTCTGCAAATAACGACCATGTAACTAAAATCAGTTTAATTAGGGAACACAGGTATAACATGACTAGGCTTATAAAGGCCTTAGGGCTATTAAACTAATAACCTCTTATGGATGAATGTATGCAAGCGTTAATAAAAATACATTCCCAGGAATATATTGAAGTGCCTAGCATAACCATATATCTCATGAAAAAAAGACCCTTCTCCCATAACATGTCCATTGTGATTGAGACATTTCAGCCATGTTTAGGTAAGATGTCATTATCAGCTAATCTTCATTCCTCTGAATCACATTTACAACTACACTGTGGTAGTAAACAGCTGCTCATGTAAGCAGTGGCATTCTATCCCTCCAGTCACCCCCTCCCCACACGCGCGCGCGCACACACACACACACACACACACACACACACACACACACACACACACACACACACACACACACACACACACACACACACACTTCAGTCCCTAATCTGTATGGCCTCCCATTTTTCCCACCTCCATAATATTTGAAGTGCCATTATGGTACTTATGTGTTATGCCCTGTTGGCTATTGTATCTCCCATCCCTGATTCCTGTAACACTGCTGGTCCCTTTATGGCACTTCTAATCACAACATTCCTGGGTATCTAGTGGTTCCCTCCACCCCTAATCCTTGTACTGCCATTAGTGCTGTTATGAAACTTTAAAATATTCCCTGGTGTTTAGTGGTTCCCCCAGCCAATAATCTCCATACTGTGATTAGTGCTATTATGGCACTATAGGATTATTTCCTGGTGGTCTACTTGTACTTCTGCCTTGTTCAAAACACTTGTTAAACACAGCCTTTTGGTCATGTTCAATACTGCAATGTGGTAGGAATGTCTCTGTTGATCAACTCACCTAAGCAATTTCTTGAATCACTCAGCAGTGTAGATGCCTTCTAGGAGTCAGTTCTGAGGAGTAAGACCACATGGGGAATTAGTACATGCCTCTCCCCAGAATGCCTCATTAGTATTCAGCATGGCTGCAGGGCCATCTCTACATGGTGTTGAATGTTCGTGTGTTAGATAGTCATGAAGCACCATTTTAGGGCAGTTGGTGAAACAGGGAAAGGTACTGCAATATGTACACTGAGGTGTGTTAATTTCAGTGGTACGTTCTTGAATACCTCTCATTATTAGACAATGAAAGCAAAGGATTTGCCTTCAGTAAGTAATTGGAATAAGTTGATGATGAGGGTTTATTTTAATGAAATTTCTCTTGTACCTACAGGCAATTCTTGTCACAGAAGTGCTATTCATACCTCCCAACCTCTTATCACCAGAAATCTGGACTAAGCCAAAAGTAATGTGGGGACATAGGCCTGAAAATAGGGTCAAATTTTGATTATTATTATTATAAACTCAGAAAGTTACAAAAAGTATAGGTTTTGCATTAGTATGCAGTTTCTTAAGGATATGAAGTCTAAATCTCAAATTTCTGACATTTTTTAGTGAATTCAGTCCTCAATGATTTACCAGTAAACCTCAAATATTATGAGGTGCAGACCAAAAATATGAAGCAAAAATCTAGACACACTGTGAAAATCTGGACTGTTGAGAGAAATGACGCTAATTTGTGGATTAAGCTTTTAGATTAATGTAGTGGATTCATTGGAATTTATAGATTTATTCCTTCGGTTTTATAACAAATATAATCATTTTGTAGTGTCAGAGAAGTATGTAAGAGTGGTACAGGATATGTACAAGGGTAGTGTGACAGCGGTGAGGTCTGTGGCGGGAATGATGGATGCATTTAAGGTGGAGGTGGGATTACATCAAGGATCAGCTCTGAGCCCTTTCTTATTTGCAATGGTGATGGGTGGGTAGACAGATGAGATCAGACAGGACTCCCCATGGACTATGATGTTTGCAGATGACATTGTGATCTGTAGTGAGAGTAGGGAACAGGTGGAGTAGACCCTGGAGAGGTGGAGATATGCTCTAGAGAGAAGAGGAATGAAGGTCAGCAGGACTAAGACAGAATATATGTGTGTGAATGAGAGGGAGGATAGAGGAATGGTGAGGATGCAGGGAGTAGAGTTGGGGAAGGTGGATGAGTTTAAGTACTTGGGGTCAACAGTTTAGAGTAATGGTGAGTGTGGAAGAGAGGTGAAGAAGAGAGTACAGGCAGGATGGAGTGGGTGGAGAAGAGTGTCAGGAGTGATTTGTGACAGAGGAGTACCAATAAGAGTGAAAGGGAAGGTCTACAAGAGGGTAGTGAGACCAGCTATGTTATATGGATTGGAGACAGTGGCACTGAAGAAAAGGCAGGAGTCAGAGCTTGACATGGCAGAGCTGAAGATGTTAAGATTTGCACTGGGTGTGACGAGGATGGACAGGATTAGGAATAAGTATATTAGAGGGTCAGCCCACTTTGGAAGGTTTGGAGACAAAGCCAGAGAGGCAAGAAGATTATGTTGGTTTGGACATGTGCTGAGGAGGGATGCAGAGTATACTGGGAAAAAGATGCTAAGGATGAAGCTGCCAGGTAACAGAAAAAGAGGGAGGCCTAAGATAAGGTTTATGGATGTGGTGAGAGAGGACATGCAGGTGGTTGGTGTGACAGAGCAAGATGCAGAGGACGGGAAGAAATGGAAACAGTTGATCTTCTGTGGCGACCCTTAACGGGAGCAGCGAAAAGAAGAAGAAGAAGAAGATGTGGAAGTATTCAGACATTTTGATCGTACATTCACGTTATTTCTTACTGAAGTTCCTAAATCTGTCCTATTCCATTCTTTCTCTTTCATTTTCTTCCTCTGCTTTTTTTAATTGTTTCAATAACAAAATTTATAAAAGTTCTGTCTAATAATGAAAAATAGTGTGATTGCTCCAGGTAGAATAAACAATACAGAGTATGTGTTGTTAAAGTGAATTCATTAAGTTTAGCTTTTTCATAATCATCTTCTTCTTATACCTAATGTATAGTTCTGCTAAAATTGGAGTAGATTTCTAATTATCACTTCAAATCATTCATGGCTATATTGCATAAAACTGACATATGTTCTTTAATTGAATAAGGTTAGTGAGTTTTCCCCTTCCATGCCCACTTTGTAAGTCCACTTGGGCATGTCCATCAAAATAATTTTGTTTCTCTGAATGACTGTAGTAAACTATTATGATATTTAACTTTATGCAGCTACCAGAAACTTTGCTAGGGTTACAATATTTATCATATATGCATACCACAATAAAATCATTCTTTACTTTTTTATTCTTGACAACTCAGTCACTAAGTAAAGTCCATATATGTAGTCATTTAGACTTATTCAAGTCTGCAGAAAGCTTTGTTGGCATAGTCTCTATGTTAAGTACTTTTGAGCTTTCTTCATAGTTGTAGAGAGCCATGGTGCAAGAATATTCATGTGTACTACAAGTAGATATGTAGAGAAACAGTACAGCTAAATCCAACCCTTCCATTTCCTTTTACAGAGTGCATTTTGATTAAACATAAGGTATAAGGGGAGTCCTGAAGAAATATGTGGCTTATCTCATCTAACCATTGATGAATGCTTGCTAAAGAAGCTTAAAGAATAAAAAATTGTAAGACTGTAACACGCCTTGACTATTTATATTCTGCAGATACTTATCTATTAGCATAGTGAGTTATTCTAGCATTGATTACCATTTCAGTTCTTTGAATGCTGCTTAATCTTTAGCCATTTCCTGTCTGCAAAAAACCCATGCTCCTAAGTATTTAATCACTCTATCCAGCCATTAAAAAGAACTTTTTTGTTATACAGCATCTAGTGGTGCAAAGAAAATGTGAACAGCACAAGACTAATTGTTATTAATTTTAGATACTGACAGAAGACTTCCCAGAAGGAGCTTCAACAGGAGAACAGCTTCATTCAGAGCTTTACAGAGGCCCAAATGGATTTTGTACAATATCTAGGAAGTAGAAAACCAGAAATAGCCCATAGAAGAAAGGTAGCACAACAGAATATGAAAGTATAGCAGTGGCCATGATCAAAATCCTCACTATAATGGAGAAAGTATCAAGCAATACGGAATTCCTGAAAGTAGCAACAGTAGTTAACTGAAAAAAAAATCAGAGTAGACAATCAAGAAAAGGTAAAGTTCCAAGAAAAAAAAAACTTATTGCAAGGACATCCAAGTTAAGAGCTCCAGAAGAGCAACTGACCATACACTCAGAGTAAAATAAGTGATGAACTGCTTGCATCCTTTATAAAAACAGTACAAATATACATGGATCACTCAAGAAACGTGGCGCTTGAGACAAAATCAGGGAAAAGATCATGATCCACAGTGCAACCCAAGCACAAAATCTGCAGGTCCAATGTGCACACGGCCAAGAAATGGATACTGAACAATGCAATGCAATGAGGACTGTCAGGCATGAACTCAGAAAGCAGGGGGACAGTTGCAGAATGTAATGCCCTGTTCTCCCTGCTGTAAATATTAATAGCCACCAAGCTATTTTCTGCAGACTATAGGAAGCCAGAAGATCCAAAAAGTGTTGCAAACAAAGGAAATTGTCCATGACTCTCATTCCTTAAAATAAAAACAAATGAGCATCATTAAACTAAATCTAATTTATCATTTAATAAGACAATAAGTCAGAGGAGGCAAGTGAAATTACTTCAATGGGAAAAGAGTCAGGAAGAGAAGCGCAGAGAGGATGAAGTAAGTCAATCTAACAAGAGTTGAGCAAACAAAATGGAGGACCTAACTGCTAATAGAAGACTAGATGGCTAAAAAGAAAAATGGGAATGTAGAAGCATGAAGAGAAGGAAGTTGAATAACAGGGAGGTCCTGAGAGAAAAAAATAGAGAAGGTGATAGAAACATTAACAAAAGCAAGAGAAGAAAGAAAAGGCATAAGCAGCTCAATCAAAACAGCTGGGAATGTTGGTTATGAGAGCAAAGCGCTGAATTCCACCCTGATCGTTACCCAAGATGCATTGAGATACGTGATGAGAATCTCCTGAAGTTAAATAAATAGTTCTAAGGCTACACTACTGGAACCAGTAGACAGACAAGGCCAGGAACCAAGCAAACCTTTAAAGCATTTCTAAATGTGATGATCTTAAATGGACTTGGTGTTCAATGGAACATGCACATAGTCAATGCACTATAAACTAAAATTAAAAAAAAAGTAATAAGATGAAAGGGGATGCAGAAAAGGATAAAAATAAAAGGTGATAAAGGTACATCTGGTTAATAATGTGATAATACAGGCACTATAGAAAATTTAGACTCATAATTTTCCAGAGAAGACATATTAGTCAGTAAGCATTCCACAGGGAGATACTTTTGAATATTGCATGCAACATTTGTAGAATGACATCGCTTTAATGTTTCAGACCAGTTTGCTTACCATAACACTCAAATGGTTTGCACGTACACTCTCTGACCTGTAGGTGTTGCAGTACTTGTTTCAATGGTTTCTATCCTGAGACTGGTGTATGAAAAGGACAAGCTGGTAACCATGGTAACTATTATCTTAATAATCAACATTGCAGGATAGTACAGAAAGGCACATTTTCCTTTTTGCTTATGTCATAAAATAAGAGAACTGAAGAATCCAATGCTTCAGAATTCACAAACTATGTGGAATATTCTAAAATATGACAGTGTAAATTTAATGCAAAATTGCCCATGATAAAAATAAGAAAGCTGAGAAAGTAATAGCAGCTATGTATGCAGAAACAGGACCCAGGATAACATAACAAATTGAATGAATATACTAATAAATCTGAGAAAAATATGTGCCATTAGTATCAAAAACAAAGTCAGCATTATTCCTCTATATATTCAGATTGTAGGACTCCATTATAAAATATTTAATGCATCTGAAAAGCTACAGTTTTATCAAATTCCATTTAAGAGACACTCAGAGCATTGTAACTGGCACATTAATGGGTTGGTTTAATCAATTTTACAGTCAGAGAAGAGGGAAATAAATTGTATGTTTCTTCAATTCTGTCTCTTTTTTTGGTGTCTGTACACCCTTGTAGTTAGCGTAAGTGCAGATAAGTGTGTAGGGACATGCCCATGCCACAGGGTACAGGGAAGCTTTCCTCTTGTAAAGAAAAAAAAGACGTTTTCAGACTTTTTATGTTGATTTAATCACATGTTGATTAAATGAGATGTGATTATTCATAATAAATCCTGTGAAGACCTGAGGATGTCCTGTCCATAATCACAAGGACATATTACAGGCAATTCATTGCAGGTCAAAATAAAGGATATGAAATCTATACCAGACAGTACATAAGTAGTGCAAAGATATTTAACAGGTTTTACCCCATGGAAAGAATGCAACAAGAGGGAACCCACAGAGTGTAAATGGGTGTCTACTTCAAAAAGAGACCAACGAGAGGGACCCCACAGAGTGTAAATGGGTGTCTACTTCAAAAAGAGACAGAGAGATTATAAGGAAAAGGGTGAAATATGAAGACAGAAAAGAAATAGGTAAGGGGAGAAACTTTAGCAGATGTGAACAGAAAGTCATGTACAAAGCAGTTCTTATGAGAGGTGAGTTAAGGTATTATTAAATAGAATGCGTTGCTTTTTGTTGGTAAGTAATGAACAAAGAAGGCCAAGTAACAACTGTTCTTCATGAAAAGCGATGTCTGATATGTTTTTCCTTAAGTTAACCTCAGCTGCATACCTTTTAGTATGTCTTATCTGTCATTCATCACAGGTAATTAACACTTACTTTACAAATGCAATGTATTACCGTGTCTCTTGTACATAATACTGCCCTTCTTGTACTTACATGTGCCTTTTTTCACACAGCTGTTCCTCTTTTTACTTCTTGTTAAAAGTGGGCATGCAAAGCAAGCTATGTACTAAAACTGCATTAAAACTGATCTTGTTATTTTACAAGTGCATAATTGTAACAAGACAAAGTAATTTTTGTGTTTAAATTATCTGTTTAATTGTTGTAGGCTACACACTCAAGTGTGATAGCCATTTCTGTGCATTTAAAGCATTTCTTTTATTGTATCTGCTTTATTTTCTGAAAAAAAAACAAAAAAAATACTTGTTTTCCTGCCTTTCTAAGCTAGTATAGTCCAGTTTTCAGGTTCGTGCTGAATTCAGGGCTGTGTTACAAGTTTCTGTGTTTGCCCATACCTAACTTGGATAGAAGGAAGTTTCTCTGTTCACTGTGAGAGAGGGAACTTTAAGCAGCCTATCTGTCCCTGGAGGAGTGGTTTCAGCCCAGAAATTAGTAGTTTATTGGCCATTTTGGGCTAATTTCTATCTCTTTCATTTCCCTGCTATAAAACCCACATTTGCAAGATTTTGTGCTAGTATACAGCTCAGCAAGCTCCTGCCTAGTGCCCTGCAGAGTTCTACAGCAGCAGAGAGACAAAAGAGAGACTTTGGAGTGATTAAGTATCATTTTTCTGCATTTTCATTCTGCCTTTAGCTAATTCCGCTAAAATGCTTAATTTCTAGAGTTTCTATGATTTAAAAAGCTTGTTTCAGCTACATATTGTACCTATTTTACTGCCTGCACTTTAACAAAGTTGTTTTTGTGTTTAAATTACCTGTTTAACTGTTGTAGGCTACACACTCAAGTGTGATAGCCATTTATGTGCATTTAAAGTGTTTTTTTATTGTATCTGCTTTATTTTCTGAAAAAAAAACAAAAAAAGCAAAACAAATTTACTTGTTTTCCCACCTTTCTAAGCTAGTATAGTCCAGTTTTCAGGTTAGTGCTGAATTCAGGGCTGTGTTACAAGTTTCTGTGTTTGCCCATACTTTACTTGGATAGAAGGAAGTTTCTCTGTTCACTGTGAGAGAGGGAGCTTTGAGCAGCCTATCTGTCCCTGGAGGAGTGGTTTCAGCCCAGAAATTAGTAGTTTATTAGCAATTTTGGGCTAATTTCTATCTCTTTCATTTCCCTGCTATAAAACATGCATTTGCAAGGTTTTGCGTGCTGGGCAGCGCCAGTTAGCTAGGGTATAACTACTCGTGGCTCCACAAAGTCTAGTCTTCAATTTTTCCCTGGAACTAGACAAACTTTTAACTTAAGCACTCAAACCATTCACTTCTCATCCCGGCACTTGCTCAAAACTCATAGCAAGCACTAATAAACCTTAGCACTAGACTGTAGAGAAGGACAAGGCTCTCTATTTGACCTTACCAGCCAATCAGTAAAACAGTTCACTGTACCTATCTAGGCATGTACAAAGGGCAGTTTCAGGTGTACTCTCCAGTCCAACTTGTGAATCTGGGCATTTTGAAGCAATGTTACAATTGCCTCATGTACACAGACAACCCTCTCCTCCTTCCACGAAACACTATTACATGCGAGAGATGCAATTACACAGTCAAACTGGAGGCTAAGCTCTCTCAACCCAAGACTGGACCAGGCAGTCAAGAGGAGAAGGGAATTACTTGCATCACATCACCAGTCTCACATAGACCTATGAAACCAGCAGTGGCAAAAAACACACATAAATACACAAAAACATACTTGGAGGCTCTAAACAAAAATCTGCAAAAGCAACAGAGACCTCCAAAGCAGACATCCAAGCAACTTCCACCCCCCAACATAAAACATGAAACACATACTTCACAAAACCAGTGTGCCACACAATCACAGCCCATAAGGCAAAATAACATACCCAACACACTAGTAATAGGTGTGTTAGAAAAATCTATACATGCTGCTTAGAAAATATATTTACATACATGCTGCCTAGAAAAATATATTTACAATGTGTGCTGCTTAGGAAGATGTGTATTTAAACATTCAAACATATATAAGTTGTGTGATCAAATATATAGAGAAATGTGTGCTTTAGTTAGGAATAAATGTACTTAAATCCATAATAGAGAACAAAGTTTATGTAATGCATTTAATTCTGTCTTACTAGAATAATAGTAGAAATAAACCTGCATTGCTTGAAGCACAAGCTGCAGTGTAATCAGAAATTTGACCTTGGCAGCTTGCAAACACAGCCTGGCTCATGTCTTTCAAGTAAAGATTATTTTGCAAAGTTAGAAAATAATAAATCTGTTCGCATGTGTGTCCTCTTTCCTGCCTCCACCAGGAGAGTAGCCTTGTGTGCACTATCTCTGATAGTGCGCAGCTGGGTACGAGGAAGACAAAGAAAGGCATTAAGGAAGACATACATCTATTGTATTTGAACTAATCAGAGAACCTTGAATTGGCTACATCCTCAGGAGGTCATCGTGACTGACCAGCTGCTTGCAAGGCTGTAACATTCTCATGGGAAAAAGACTTTTTGAAAAACACAAATTCAGCACTTTTCATGAATTACTGTGATGTAAAGACCCTGTCACTGACCACACCAGTGAGGTGGGCAAAACTGATAATGACCTGTATAAAACAGGTGTACTCTGTGAATAAAGTTAGACAAAATTCTGTACAAACTTGTGTATGGTTTTTTGGCTCCTAATGTACATTAGAAGTTTAGATACTCAAGCTCTCCTGCATTATTGTTTGTTATTGATTGACATTGTTTTTGAATAACTCAATGATTTTTACAGTCTGACTCTAACGAATTTATTTAACATCTTGGTCCTAATCGTGCCGGAATTCCCTTGGTAAGCTACAGGTCAGAATATATAGGTGGTACTGAAGTCTGCGCAGAAGAAGGAAAGACCTCCGACTGAATTGTCGTGCCCAAAGAGGCTGTCCACTTGTCTGATCTGTGGCCGAAAAGCGGAAAACTGGGTCCTAAAAAGCCTATCAAACATAAGCAGGAGGCTCGGGTAAGCAGAATTCCTCTCTTTGTTTTGTTTTAGATCGGGGACCAGGTTACACTGTGCTATTGCTAAGGTTTGTGATAGCAGGGAGAGAGGTAGTCGAAGTATTGTATCTTGAGTCATAGATCAGGAAATAAAACAAAGCAAAGTAAACAGTCATTCTAGACACTACTGTGAATACGGGGAATAAGATACCACGTGGTACAAGAGAAAGGGTTACGTAACAGTTCTGTTGTTTTTTTTCTCTCTCTCTCTCTCTCTTCTTTTTTTCTCTTTCAGAGACATGGGAAATGAGTGCACTAAAGGGTCACGTGACCCGCCCCTAACAGAAGATGCAAAATATATGCAATCACAGAGAGCAGATAATGTGAGATATTTTGCAAAATGGGTTAACAAGTATGACTTTGATGGTAAATTGGATAAAATGTCATTAATAAAACTTTTGAGACAGTTAAAATCTGACGCAGAAGGTCAGGCAAAAAAACAACGACAGTTGGGTGTTCCTCAAGCACATAGGTGGATTGAGGAAGCGAACCGAAGGGAACAGAAAAATAAAAATGCAAAGGCATTATTTTTAGACAAAGAGGATAATAACATAATAGTAGCATCGGTCCCTCCCTACCACGCCCACCGATGCCTTACTCAGAATATGAAGCGGAGGCGGGCTGAACCCCCACGCTACCCAGAGACAACAGGGATATTAAGACAACCATTTGTAAGAGAACCTATCGGGACTAGATCCCGAACACGCCAAACGCTTGTGGATATACAACCAAGCGGAAGTTTATTAGATGAGAGTGAGGAAATCTGTCCATTAATAGAAGTACCAAACCCACAGGCAGGACAGGAGGGCCAGGCCTCAACTCTCTTAGTGTATAGACCATGGACACCGGAAGACATCCGAAAAGCTACAGAAGGAATTCCATCCAAAAATTAACTTTGAGAAATTTCTACAGGATTTACAGGGTATGAGATTGAGTTACCACTTAAATGGGGAAGAGGTAGAAAGAGTAGTTAGACAAATTTTAGGTCCAGACTGGCACATGATTTGTGGCGCCTGGAATGCCCGTGACGCGCAACACAGGCCACTCCCACATAGTGACGCAGAACTAGATGCTAGATTGAAGGGTCTTACAGACCGCATTACTGAAAAATGGAAACCTAGGGCAGACTGGACTTGCATTAACCAGTGTGTACAACAAGATAATGAAACTGTGGATGCATACTATGGTAGATTATTAGAATGTTTTAATAACCATAGTGGCATGCCTGTTCCTGAAAATCAAAAGAATGATAGTTCATATGAACAACAATTGAAGAATGCATTTTTGAAAGGTTGTATTGCCCTATCAATAGCTTCATCACGAAGCACATGATAGATCACCGAACAAGTAGGCTTCAAGCCTTGTTAGAGTATGCTAGACATGCCGAAAAACATTTTAACAGTAAAAGAAAAGAAAACGCAGGTCTTCACAGCTGAAGACGGTGCGGAAGTTTTTGTAGTACAAGCAGCCAAAAGGGTAAGCAAAATACTCAGGGTAACAAACGCCCTGACAGAAACTCAGAAATTTATGAGAGCAGAAAGAAAAAAGGTGAGTGCTTCAATTGCGGTAAGAAGGGACATTTGGCAAGGGATTGCAGGAGCAAGGCACCTGCGGAAAAAAAGGATAAGGAAGATGAGGATTGACTATATGACAGTTATGCTGCTCAGCAGTCACCAGGAGAGACTAATGAGCAGGGGGATGATGTAAATACCTTAGAAGAAGCAGATGACATGCAACTGGATGTAGAAGTTGGGGAAAGTGAAGTTTTAGATCTGGCACTACTGAGCTTAGAGCTCTATTTAGCAGACACGAAACCGGAAGTTACACTTCTGGTGGAAGGGAGAGAAGTCAAATTTTTGTGTGATTCAGGAGCATCACGAACTTTGATACATCCTTCAAAGTTACCGGAACATTCTGAGTCACCTGATTACATATTAGTGAAAGCAGCAAACGGACAGCTGTACAGGGAACCACTTTCCCATGATATAGCAATAACTGACCCCGTCTCGGGCATGACCCAAAGGAGTAAAATAGTACTTTCTGCCAAATGCCCCATGAACTTATTAGGAAGAGATCTTATGCAACTTTTTGGCATAGCAGTAGTCCCTACCATGAACGGTATGGAGGCACAGAGACAAACTGATACTTTTGTAGTACGGTCGGAGGGTGAAGCTTATTATTGGTACAGCCAGGATCTGGTTACAACCAGTCCAGGGGCAGTGACCAAGGAACTGATGAATGTAGCCACCAGCAAGGTGCCTCCCCTCGATGTTGACCAGCAACATTCATTACATTGCACCCTATATTATTGTAGCACATCAGGACCTGATAAAGAATACGAACAAAAGTTGTTCAGGAATCCTGCAAATAGACTGATACTACGGACCCTATACTGGGACACTGAGGGCAACAGTGTAGTGAGTTGTTCGTTACCTCAGGAGTTTTTGGAATTGTACAAATCCAATAAACTACCACACGTTAGCCTAACCAAAAACAAGAATGTTAGGTGGGTAGACTTGGGTGACAAAGTGACAGGATGGGAGAGACTAACTGACTCAGAATTATCGGACTTAGGAGTACAGAAACAGAAACTGAATTGGTTAACGCAAGCACGCCCAGCTGTACACTTACAACAGAGTGAAGACAGCTGATTGGCGTTCTTGATAGAAGAAGAAGAAAAAGCTTTGAGTGAAATACCAAATGTTCTTTGGTCAACAGGAAAATCAGATGTAGGACTTATTCGAACAGCAGGGCCAGTAGTTATTACACCAAAATCAGCCTTTAGACCAAGAAAAGACAATATCCTTTGAGCAAGGATGCGGAACAGGAATCAAACCTATCATAATGGCATTACTTAAGGAAGGGATACTGGTGGAATCTTTAGATTCACCATGTAATACTCCTCTATTTCCTGTAAAAAGCAAACGGGAATGGCGGATGGTACAAGATTTACAAGCTGTAAATGATGCGGTAATACCAAGAGCACCTACGGTGCCAGACCCACATACCTTGTTAAATGATTTGAAGCCGCAACAAAAATATTTCACCGTGGTAGATATTAGCAATGCATTTTTCTCAATACCTATCCACCCTGACAGCCAGCATTGGTTTGCATTTACATTTCAGGGCAAAAGGTATACGTACACCCGACTACCACAGGGATATAGTGAAAGTCCAACAATATTCGCACAAGAGATGGCTAGCAACCTGGCAGGGTTTTCTCCACCAGGGGGCAGCCAAGTACTACTTTATGTAGATGACATCCTGCTTGCAGCCCCTACCCAGCAGCAGTGTAGGGAAGATACAATAGCATTGTTGAAATTCTTAGCTGAGCAGGGGCATAAAGTGAACAAACATAAATTGCAACTTTGGAAAGAACAGGTTAAATACCTGGGATATGTGATATCCAAAGAAGGTAGAACATTAGATGAAGATCGGAAAACAGCTATCTTACAAGCACCTAAACCAACTACCAAAAGGAAATGATGTCCTTCTTGGGAACGACTAATTTTTGTCGAAGTTGGATACCGAATTATGCTTTAGAAACGGCTCCATTGGCTGATTTAATATTTAAAACACCAATGGCAGCACAAGAAACACTGCACTGGACTCCAGAAGCAGAAGCAGCCTTTGTAGACTAAAACAACTGATAGCTTCATCATTAGTTTTAGGGCTTCCAATTACCATAAGAGATTTTTTCAAACTGTAGATTGTAGGCAGGGATATATGACGCCAGTACTGACGCAACAACATGGCGGCAAGCAACGCCCCATAGCTTACTATTCATCACAGTTAGATCCGGTGGCACGATCATTACCACCCTGCGTACAAGCAGTAGTCGCAGCAGCTATGGCAGTGCAAGCTTCAGCCTCAGTGGTGTTGTTTCATCCTCTCACGTTGAGAGTACCTCATGCAGTTGCGATAATTTTACTGCAGAAAAATAGCATTTTATCCCCTGCCAGACATCTTTCTTGCATGACCATACTATTGAGTCAACCCCATATGACAATTGAACGTTGTACAACATTAAATCCATCGACATTACTTCCAATTCCTGTGGATGGCATACCACACAGCTGCCTACAGGAAATGGAACAAACAACCACACCCAGACAAGATCTTACTGATGTACCTTTAGCTGACGAGAGGTGACATTTTTGTGGATGGGTCCTGTAGACGAGGTCCTACAGGGAAGAACCTAGTGGGCTATGCAGTAGTGACTGATGACGAAATCATAGAAGCACAACCCCTGCAACATAACCTGTCAGCTCAAGCAGCAGAATTGATAGCTTTGACACGTGCTTGCACTCTAGCGAAAGGCAAATGTGCTAACATATATACTGACAGTCAGTATGCTTTCTCTACAGTGCATGTCTTTGCACAACAATGGAAAAACAGGGAATGATAACATCTACTGGCAAGCCGATTAATCATGCACAATTGATTCTGAACCTGTTAGATTCTATTCAGTTACCCACTAGAATAGCTATCTGTAAATGTGCAGCCCATACAAAACAACAAGATAGGATTTCAAAAGGGAATGCTCGGGCTGATGCAGCTGCGGCAAGCTGCCTCAGACCCAGAAACTGTGCTTTTAAATGAAGAACTACAACCTTCTGAGACTCTAGATTTAGAAATGTTAAAAACAATGCAGACATTAGCTACAAAAGCAGAAAAGCAAAAGTGGATAAAACGAGGAGCAATCCTTGAAGAGGGACTGTACATCTCCAAAGAGAAAAAGCCCATATTGCCATCTAATTTGTTTAGATATGCAGCTTTGTTGAGTCATGGGCAGAGCCATGTCTCCACAGGGGATGGTACAGTTAGTTAACAAAACATTCCAAACATATGGATTCACGAATTATACACAAAAATTTTGTGCAACATGTCATATTTGTAGCAAACATCATGCACAGGGAGCATTTAAACCAAAGCGAGGGAGCTTTCCAACACCACCCTATCCGCTCCATACTATTTGTATGGATTTCATAGAACTGAATAAATGTGAAGGGAAAAATACTGTTTAGTAATCATAGATATGTTTTCAAAATGGGTAGAAGCTTTTCCAACTAGAAATCCGGATGCAGCAACAGTAGCAAAGGCCCTAGTGAAAGAAATCATTCCTAGATTTGGCATACCAGAAAGAATTTATAGTGACAATGGGACACATTTCGTAAACCAGACAATACAACAGCTTGGGAGATTTTTTGGGATTTCTTTGAAAAACCATTGTGCTTATCACCCTCAGTCAGCAGGACTGGTGGAGAGGTACAATGGAATCTTGAAAACAAGTTGAGAAAATTAATGAGTGAGACTCAAAAGACTTGGATTTGCTGTCTGCCTTTAGCACTGCTGAGCATGAGAACTGTTCCAAATGTAAAGGGCTTGACCCCTTTTGAGATAGTGTTTGAAGGGCATATTGTGTGCCACAATGGAAGGCCCTCATGCCTGCAGAGCTGGAGGCCGATGGCTCGTTAGCTAGTTACATGAAGAAGTTATTAACAAATAAGACTGTTTTGCAGTTGAACTCTTTTTCAGATAAACAAGAAGCAAAACCGGAGGCCGTGCTGACCCCGGGGTCCTGGATTTGGCTGAAAATCATAAAGAGAAAGAACTGGGCGAGTCCAAGGTGGGAAGGTCCGTACCAGGTACTATTGGCAACACCCACTGCAGTGAAAATTGCTGAGAGATCATCTTGGGTTCATTTAACCCACTGCAAACCTGTTAAGAAATTTAGTTTGGACATACCACAGGAACAGGATGGCCAGAGGCAGAATGAATAAAAATGTGAAACAACCCCAGAGACATTGGTTCACTGGCCTACTGATCATACACTTAATAACTATGTTTGTAGTGACCTTTTTGTTGTTATGGTTTTTCCTGCATATAACTACAGAAGTGAAATTAATAAAACGTGATGAAGGACTGGCTATAGACTGGCACCCAAACTTTAACACATACCTGGCTATGAAACGAGTTTATGTAGAGACTATGAACGTTTCAAATTGCTGGGTTTGTACTGCAATACCCACAGCATATGGAGGACTTTTGATGTCTGCTGTCCCCTTGGGAATAAATGAAACTTGGGAAAACCTGTTATTTGACACAGGCACTGTGAGATCACAAGACAAAGTGGCATTATTTTTGCCTGTTACCCAGAAAGGAATTGTTTGTTTTGTTAAAAATGATACACTCCAGGTTGGTTGGAGTAACTGTAACATAACTGTGTCTTACAAATGTTATATAAAACCTATAGACCAAGGTACTAGTTGTAGCACGAATTATGGTTCATACTTAAGCTTGATGAAAACAACATTGAGAGATGTGCAAAAAACTCCTGAAATATATAGACAATTATCTGTTATAGATAAGAAAATGTTTCATTCAGGGTTAACCCACATCAGTACAAAAGTAGAAAACTGTTATTTTGTTTGTGGGAAAAAAGCCTATAAATGGTTACCTGAGAATTGGTCCGGCAGTTGTTTTTTGGGTTATCTGGTTCCAGCCATAAGACATACTGCAGAATTGCCCCTGGGTAAAATACGTAATGTGAGAGACGTAGCTCAGCAAGCCGAAAAAACAGTCAGAAAACCTACTAATCCAGTGGGTAAGATTGAAGCAAGCTGGAAGGATCATTCATCTGTGAAGGACAAAGAAAAATTGACCCATATGGACTTGAGTGACAGTGTTATATCCTGGGCTGGGATATTCCCAGCCTACGGAGCAGTCAAATCAATTTGGGAACTGAGGAAATTGTCAAAACTCCTCAAGTAATGAGCAATGCGACTTTTTCCGCTCTTGAACTTGTGACTGATGAAATGAATGCAATGAGAACAGTTGTATTACAGAACCGAATGGCTCTCGACTTCACCCTAGCGGCGAGAGGTGGTAATGCGTCTTGGCGCTTATCAAAGAAGAATGCTGTGCGTACATTCCAGACAACCAGCATGAAATTAATGATCACCTGGAGGTAATACAGCAGGTGTCAGCAATGGCAGAACCAGGCCCAAACCCTCTGACGAACTTTTTCCAGAATCTGTTTGGGGGGTGGGGGTCGGTCCTTATGAACATTCTGATTGCAATTTGTGTGGTACTGCTCATAATTGGAGCATGTGTCTGCTGGGATACCCTGTGTGAAAAAATTAGTTAAAGATTTAGTTGATGTATCAGTGACTGAAACCATGTACCAAGATATGGAATTGAATTTGTTGATACCAAGTGAAAGCCTATCTGAAATATAAAACAAATGACTTACTTAGCTGAAAATCCTTGAAAGGAAAAGGCTAAGAAATGAACTAATACTGTTTATGTTTCAAATAAGCATTAAATGCATTAACAGGAGGGAGAATGTTAGAAAAATCTATACATGCTGCTTAGAAAATATATTTACATACATGCTGCCTAGAAAAATATATTTACAATGTGTGCTGCTTAGGAAGATGTGTATTTAAACATTCAAACATATATAAGTTGTGTGATCAAATATATAGAGAAATGTGTGCTTTATTTAGGAATAAATGTACTTAAATCCATAATAGAGAACAAAGTTTATGTAATGCATTTAATTCTGTCTTACTAGAATAATAGTAGAAATAAACCTGCATTGCTTGAAGCACAAGCTGCAGTGTAATCAGAAATTTGACCTTGGCAGCTTGCAAACACAGCCTGGCTCATGTCTTTCAAGTAAAGATTATTTTGCAAAGTTAGAAAATAATAAATCTGTTCGCATGTGTGTCCTCTTTCCTGCCTCCACCAGGAGAGTAGCCTTGTGTGCACTATCTCTGATAGTGCGCAGCTGGGTACGAGGAAGACAAAGAAAGGCATTAAGGAAGACATACATCTATTGTATTTGAACTAATCAGAGAACCTTGAATTGGCTACATCCTCAGGAGGTCATCGTGACTGACCAGCTGCTTGCAAGGCTGTAACATTCTCATGGGAAAAAGACTTTTTGAAAAACACAAATTCAGCACTTTTCATGAATTACTGTGATGTAAAGACCCTGTCACTGACCACACCAGTGAGGTGGGCAAAACTGATAATGACCTGTATAAAACAGGTGTACTCTGTGAATAAAGTTAGACAAAATTCTGTACAAACTTGTGTATGGTTTTTTGGCTCCTAATGTACATTAGAAGTTTAGATACTCAAGCTCTCCTGCATTATTGTTTGTTATTGATTGACATTGTTTTTGAATAACTCAATGATTTTTACAGTCTGACTCTAACGAATTTATTTAACAAGGTGACTCTATAGTCAGGCACACTGACTTCCCACTCACTAGGCTGAACAAGGAGAAGGTTACTGTTAGCTGCCTGTCCGGTGCTAGGATCCGCCACATAACACAAGTACTCAGGTCACTCCAGAATAAGTACAAATATGACTCTGTCATTGTCCATGTTGATGTGAATGACCTGAGCCATACCTCCCTGGACTACATGAAAAGAGACATGGAGGAACTCTGTCATCACGTAGCCCAGGCCGGTATGACCCTGATGCTGAGTAGCATCCTGCCCTCACCAAGAATGATACCATGGTATAGAGAAAAAATGATCAGTTTCAACAATTGGCTAAGCTTCTGGTGTCATTCAAAGGGGATCCAATGTCTGTCAGCCTGGGATGACATGCTCGACAAGCCATGTTGCTTTGCTAAAGACAGCTTGCACCTGTCACCCTTAGGCTTTTGAATACTGGCCAAGGCTCTTGCCTCCCCCATAGTGCCTTTTTTAGGCAAGGCTCAAATGACAAACCCACCACTGTAAATAGCACAAGTAACAAAAAACTGAGGGTAATGCTACTCAATGCCAGAAGTCTAAAGCTCAAAATGCACACACTAGAGGCACTCCTCAGTATTGAGAAAATCGATATATGTGTAGTAACAGAAACCTGGTTTAATGCTCCAGAGAGCACCCCAGCAGTACTAGGCTACAACTTATACTATACATTTTGGCCACAAAACCTTGACCAAAATACAATAGGCGGGAGAGTATCCATAGTCATCAAGGATACCCACACCTCCAGGTTAGTGGCACAGCACAATGCTTCAGAGATCATCCATGTGCAACTAACAACAGGCAAAACTGTCATCCAAATTATTGCTTGCTACAGATCACACACCATGTCCCAGGACCCCCACTTCACATTCCTGGAAAAACTGGGAAATATAAAGGTTCTACCAGACACCCTGATATTGGGTGATTTCAATTACCCAAACATTAACTGTGAGAACTACTCAAGTACAAACTCCCTTGCCCAAAATTTCCTAGAATTTATAAATTCAAATGCCTTGGATCAACTGGTCAACACTCCCACCTGAGGTGACAACATATTGGACCTGGTCATCACCAACATGGGTGACCAGTGTTCCACCCTTCGCTGATTAGGTCTGACCATAAATTAATCACTCTGGATATCCACATTCTGCCACCACCCCCGGTCAAAGAAACCACCGTGAAAAACTTTTCAAAAGCAAACTTCACATTACTTAAGGCCGAGGTGGGAAGTTTCAAAGCTCCCATGCTAAAGGATAACATTGTCCAAGCTGCAAAATCCTTTACTAATGCACTCTATGGGCAACTACAAGAATGCATGGATCGTGCTATCCCAAACAAAACCAAGACTCGCTCCTCCAAGAAAAGGAAACCAGTCTGGTGGACCCCTACCATAAACAAGCTATACAATAGAAGGAGGAAACTAGTACAGAAAAGAGTCAAATCCCAAGAAGGGAAGAGATCCCTGATCAGTATCAGCAAGAAACTACATTCCCTCATAAAATCATCCAAGGCTAGCTTTGAAAGAAAAATTGCCATGGACACCAAAGATAACCACAAGGCATTCTTTAGCTATGTCAAGAATCTAAGTGGCAATTCTCAGATCTGCTCAGAGTTAGTGCAGAATGACACAAAATACACTGAACCGACCGATATAGCCAACATCCTGGCAGACAGGTTCAGTGCAAATTTCATCCCCCTCTCACCTCCAAAAGGTCCCATAACTATACCAGCAGAATGTAGTGCCCCTGAAAACACAGACGCTCAGGTTAAAACAGCCCTCTCCAAAGCCAAAAACACAGCATCAGTGGGACCGGATGGTGTCCCAGGCTGCATCTTACACGAGCTCAAAGATGAACTAACCCCTCACATAAACAAACTGTTTAAACTCAGCCTCTCCACAGGCTACAGGCCCACAGAGTGGCACACAGCAATGGTTATTCTGCTCCACAAAGGTGGAGCCACAACGAACCCAGGGAACTATCACCCAATAAGCCTGACTAGTTTGGTCTACAAAGCTATGGAGCGCATCATCATGGATCTCATTAACAGAGACATAGGAAACCTCCAAACACTGGACCCTACCCAGTTCAGCTTTGCTAAGGGCAGATCATGCCTCTTAAACCTGGTGGACTTCTTTGAGACAGTTACTAAGTCTATAGATGAGGGAAAGGTGGTCTGCACAGCCTACCTAGACCTCGCAAAGGCCTTCAACACCATTTCCCACTCAGGTATTATAGACAAGCTCACCAGCCTGAACATAAACCCCTACATCATGAGATGCATTGCCAACTGGCTCATGGACAGAACACACATGGCAAGAGTTGTGGGAGCTAAGTTTGACTCTAAACCGGTTACAAGTGGCATTCACCAGGGCTCAGTCCTAGGACCCCTCCTGTTTGGCATATACTTCTCAGAGGTACAGGCAAGCACAGGAGAACTATCGCTGACCAATTTTGCAGACGACTGCAAACTAGGGGCTATAATTGACTCTCCAGCTGACACAAACATCCTCCAAAAGGGTCTCACTGAGACAGATACCTGGTGTCAAAACCATGGCCTCAAGCTAAATGCCAAAAAGTGCATAGTCATCCCCTTTGGAAAAACAAAGTACCCACAAACTAACACATAGGTGGTAGCCCCCTAAATATGGAAGACGTAATGAGGGATCTGGAGACCCAAGTAGATAGTAACCTCTTCTTTGATAATCACATTGGCAAAGTGGTTAGAAAATCATTCTGTGTGGCCCACCTAATCACAAACGGGTTTGCATCCAGATCAAAAGATGTCATTGGACCCCTCTATGCATCACTCATCAGACCCATCATAGAGTACAATGCCCCATTTGGGATGTACCTTACAAGACACCTGCAACAACTGGAAAGACCACAGAAGTACCTCACCAAGAGGATCACTGGCCTCAAGAAGATGCCCTATGCAGCTCGACTGAAGAAACTCCAGCTATACTCGGTTGCATACCACCTACTTAGAGGTGATCTCTACCTGACGTACAAGACTATGTCCAACCCAGAACAGATGGACATGCTCCACCTAAAGAAAATCATATCCCCTCCAGCCACATGTTCCAGGGATCAAAACCTCACCACAACAATAAATAGGACATGCTGGAGGGATAGATTCTGTCCCAGAGATTTCCCATGCTCTGGAACAAGATTCCAATCTACATTAGGCAGAGCTCCTCGCTAACCCTCTTCAGGAGAAAACTTGACGAGTGGATGGGAAACAGAAAGTTTACCATAGGAATCACTTCAATGGGTCTGCTGGACAGAGGTACAGGGAACTAATCTAAGGGGGCAGCAAAAGCCAACACATTCTGGCTAGGCTTATAAATGCCTTTGGGCAGATAGCCTAGTACCTACCTATGAACCTATAACCTACAAGACCATTCTCACTGTACATTAATATTTATTTATTATTAAATTAGCTGTCTTTAAAAAACTGTTCTGTATAGCTATCTATATCTATCTATCTATCTATATATATATATATATATATATATATATATATATATATATATATATATATATATATATATATATATATATATATATATATATATATATATATGTAGATAGATAGATAGATATATATAGATCTGCTACCAAAATTTCAGACAGCATTCATGTGAATTGGGATGGTCAAAAGGCTATTTTCCAGTTCACAATTGAAAATGGTAGACTTCACAACAGCAAATGCTAGTGTGCATTTGCTGTTTTGAGGGTGACATTCTGCTTGGAGATCTCGGTATAGTGGGGATCAGGAAATGTACCTATTTCCACACTGTAGTATGATTACAGAGTTTGTGTATATATATATATATATATATATATATATATATATATATATATATATATATATATATATATATATATATATATAAAATTAGCAAGAGGTGTGGGAGGTGCAGGGGGGCTTACCACCCTGCAAAACTTTAGTTGGAAATGACTGGAAGGCAAGTTATGCTGGGTAATATCGACTTTGTCGAATATGGATGTGTTGAAATTACCGCTTTCGTTATTTTGACTAGACAATGTTTTTATATTCAGTATTATTTTTTGAGTAAGTCATTACTCGGAATGTGTTTCAGAATTTTGATAGTAAACATATGTGTACATATATATATGTGTGTGTGTGTGTGTGTGTGTGTGTGTGTGTGTGTGTGTGTGTGTGTGTGTGTGTGTGTGTGTGTGTGTGTGCTTGCATGAACATACATGATACTTAGAATGTCTGAAAAAAATAGCTCTTAAATACATGTATGTATTGTATTTCATAACTGCACTAAATGCGTTAGTAAGTTAAGACTTTGCAATGCATTTTGTAGACCATCAACTCTGATTATTTTTTCTTTCCTTTAGCATCATTTTTTCCCAGTGAACATAAATTTGATTAAAGTTAAGTTCAAGACTGATCATCTTTATTGCTTTGCAAATATGTCACTGCAAGTTTAAATAAGAGCCTGATAGCAAAGCAATTTATAGACACAAATACACTTTACCTATACACTTCATAAATATTCCATATAATATAGAGCAGACAAAGTATGTCAGAAAATATGAATTCACCTGAATTGACATAAGCCAGATATGCTTGCAATGCCAATATATTTTGTTGTATTTCTTTTGATCCAGTGTTAATTTATTTGCTTTTTATAAACCTTATGTTTCTGTCATGGCCTGGTCAAGAGAGTTTCTCATATCTATAATTTTTTTCTAGATCATTTCTGAGCTTTGCAGTTATTAAAGGTAGTAATAATTAACTGAAACTATTATGGGAGCTGTTACAAAGCCCATAGTCCACTAACACAGTTACAAATCTGTTGAGTAGGTTCTAGAAGAAACATAGTTTCAATTAAATGTTTACCCAAAGAAACATTTTTAGATTACCACATATTAGCTGATAAATCCCTAACCTTGTACAATGTTTACTTTTATTGTGAATCTAGCTAGAACTGTTTGGACAGGCTGGATTTACTATACAGTAGTGCCCGGAGTCTGTCCACTTATTTTTCCTTCTTTAGCTTTGGCAGCCTTTGTAGCTTTAATTGCTCTCAAGACGCTTGCTCAAAATAACTTGCACAAGTCTGACAGATGAACAAGTGCACAAATTAATGTTGCTAAAGTAATGCAATTCATAGCATGAGATAGTTTATTAAATCAGTATTTTAAAACAAGCTCCCTGCTTTCATTTACATCTATCTCAGAATATTGCAGCAAGACATCACAGATATGGATTAATGCCTTCCCTGCAAAGTGCCTCGAAAATCAATGATTCTGATTAAGTATGCAAAAAGCTAGTATATCACAGCATCATACAGCCTTGGACCTGAACAACAATCTATGATGTTAGATCTCTCAGAGAACTTCTATAAATTCATTATATGAAATTAGTGGTAAACTAGACTAATTTATGTTTGTGATACCTTTTGCAAGAGAATGTATTTGTCCACTGCAATGCAATCTCCCTCTTTTTTTGAGGGGGGGGGGTGCTAAGCAGTGTTTTTCAGCTAAATATAACTTTGCGGTTGAGATGGCTGACAGAATAACTTATCAATTAAGGTAATGGCCAAGCAAAGATGCTACATCCTGCAGTCCACTCTTGGGCTTGATGCTAGAACTTCTCGCATACTGTTTGGCACTAAAGCAGCCATTCATGCAGACCATTGTCTTGCTGTTATCCTATTACCTACTGGGTCTTATTCAATAAACTCAACTAGATAAATAAATTTAAGCAAAAAGAAAGAAAGAAAAAGAAAGGAAAAACAAGCTATGCTGTTAGGATTTTCTTCTTCTGTAATATGGTTAGTTACATTTGTTAGTAACAATCTAGAATTTTTTAAAGTGCTATTTGGTGAGCTTTTATGTGCTATCATGTGCCTATTTGTATATAGTTGTGCCAGTCAGTCTTTCTGTGTTAAAACCTTGACGAAACAGTCTGAAATGTTTCAACAGAGACCCAGGGAGAAATGCTCACGACACATGTCTTTGGAATGTGGGAGGAAGCCAGAGTACCCAGAGGAAGCCCACGCAAATGCAGGGAGGACATGCCGACTTCGCACAGAAGACACCCAACCTAGAATCATGCCAGAAAACCTCTTGCTGTGAGGTGACAGTGTTAACCAGTGCACCACCCACATGGCACATATCAGATTAGTTGACCCCTTCATGCCAGGGCAACACCAGAATCTGTTACTACAACTGCAAGCACCAATGGATAAACCATACATTGTTTCCCTGCAATAAAGAGCTTATAAAAGATGCAATCATACTGTTTTACTTACTGAAACACTAGCTACAGAGGTAACATGGCAGTTTCTTTGGATAGTGGGGCAGTTTATTTGGGGTGGGAGTGGTGGTTGCCGCATGACCTGCTTTCAGTAAGAAATGGAGTTATGCAGGTTGTCATATCATCTACAATATGAGGTAAAGGGCCACAATTTGTGTTGTGTTATATAAAGCTGCAGTGCACTTCAGTGTGGTTTCATAAAGCTCCTGTTGTAAGACAGTGCCCAGTGTTGCAGTAGGATGCATAGCTGCAACATTTTTTCTTATTTTACTAGATTACTTCTGTAGTGCAGATAACAATCTGTTCAGCCTTTTGCCTTCTCATGATGTGGGCATATTGCTGACATACTTACAAAGTAAAAACATCTTTACATTAGTGGTCTACCACTGTAATCTGCATGCTTTTATTTTTATTTTATGTGTTTCTTGATGAAGAAACATACATTCTTCTAGTCAGGCTGATCCAAGAGGATTGTCTAATAAAGTCATTTTTTTTCAGAATCACACAGCTGGCAAATGGAAGCTAAAAGAATCAAACTCAGAACTACAGAGTGAAACGACCTAACACTTCAAATCATGGCCTTAATCCTCTGCACTAAACTGAAGTAATAGTGGGAGTTCTAGCCAATTTAGTTTTTTCAGGGATTCACAGTGATGAGTTTGAAAGGGGGAGTCTGTGGCAAATCTGGCTATCTTGTTATAACAGCAATCTAGTTTGTTTAGGTCTGTTTTGTGGAGGTTAGTAAGGACAGGGGAGGAATAGAATAAGGTGGATATAAGATGGGTTCTGGTGATTGTTATTTTAGAGTGATTGGAGAGAAATTGTTTATTACGATAGAGGAGGCCCAGTTTTTTTGTGCACTTTTTTAATGGTAAGTGAAATTTGTAGGTCGAATCTAAGGTGATTGTCAATTTCCATACCTAGCAGATTGGTGGGGGAGACGGTGGTGTTATTGTTAGAGGTGATTGAGAAACTATCTGAAGAGGGTGTGACTTTGTGGTAGCTAAAAATGAGTAATTTTGTTTTGGAAGGATTAAGAATGAGTTTTTTATTAATGAAACATGATTCAGCTAGAGAAAAACATTCTTGTGTTTGGGAGAGGAGGTGGTCAATTGTTTTGGCTGCACAAATTATGGTGGTGTCATCAGCATATCGTACAATTGAGGCATTGGGGATGCTGGTATGGAGTTGATTGGTGAATAGTGTGAACAGCAGTGGTCCCAGGATGGAGCCTTGGGGAACCCCTAAGTGGACAGGTAGTTGTGGAGATAGTTGATTTTTCCATAGTACAGTTTGCTGCCTGCAATCTAGGTAGCTCATGAACCAGGAGAGTTACTAAGGCTGAGGGCGAATAGTGAATGGAGGAGCTTAGCATGGTTAACCATGTCAAAAGCTTTGGATAAGTCTAGGAAGGTGGCTGATACTAGTAGTCCGTTGTTGCGGAAATTGTTAATGGTATTGGTGAATACAGTAAGTGCAGTGGTGGTGCTGTGAAAGGGTCTGAAGCCGTGCTGCTGTGAGCATAGCTGTTTGTTTTCTAGGAGGTAATTAATCCGTTGTTTGTGGACTACTCTCTCTAGTATCTTTGATAAGGGGGGTAGTATGGCTATGGGGCGGTAGTTGTTGAGTTCAAGAAAGCTCCCGCTTTTGTGCAGTGGAATAATATGAGATATTTTCCACAGCAGGGTACTCTACTCTCAGAGATGGATCTGTTAATTAGGATGGAGACAGGGTACGCTATTGCTTCAGCAGCTAGTTGCAGGTATTCCGTGGGTAGTTTGTCAGTGGCAGGGGTGGTAGGTTTGAGTTTTAGAAGAAGTTTTTCTATGGTCTTGGTGGGTACAGGGTTTATTTTGAAGCTGTGGGCACTGGTTGAAGCTATTGGTGGAGAGGGTAAGGGTGTTGATGTGAAGTAGTTAGGGCTGAGTTGATTGTTAGAAAGAGCTTGGATAGATTTTGTGAAGAATTTGTTGAACTGTGTGGGGGTGTTTTCTTGGTTGGCAGATGTATTGGGTGTGGGGGTAGTTGTTTTGCCTGGTTGTAACACGGAGTTGATAGCAGCCCAGAACTTTTTTGGGTTATTAATATATTTATGCTGTATATTTTGGTAATAGTTGATTTTGTCCTTTCTGATAAGTTTTTTAGCTTTGTTGCGTAATTCAAGGAATTTTTGGTGGTCCTGTTGAGATTTAGTTTTTTGGTAGCTAGACCAAGCTTTGTTTCTATTTTTGAGGAATGTTTTGGTTTCCTGAGTTAGCCATGGAGCATGTTTTTTTTAATCCTGGTTGTTCGAGGGGAGGCATGTTGGTTAAGTATATTTGTAAAGAGTATCTGTTAGCCAGATGTCCCTGTGTCATAGCTATCAACTGTACAGATTTTCACAGAATGTCCTCATTTTTGCCTCATATTTTTGATCTATTCCTCATAAAATGTATGGTTTTCAGGCAAATCACTGAGGATTGATGTCACTAAATAATGAAATACATTTGAGTTTCAGACATCATATCCTTCAGAAAATGCATGGTACTACAAGTCCTGTTATTCTAGCAACTTTTTTCTGTTTATAAGAACAATGTTTACAGTATGTCCCTATTTTTGGGCCATTCTCCATCAGTTATTATACGCTTTGTCCATATTTCTTGTGCTTAGAGGTTGAGAGGTATGCCCTCTGTAGAAAAACAACATTAATTTCATACAGTATAGTTATGTTGCACAGTTCTGCAGCCTATCAACACAGTGGAAAACCATACCTGGTCTGTCTGTAAGTGCACCTGCATGGCTTACGTCCTCAGAAGATGTACCTGAAGGTTACAATGTCCAGGGAATATCAGTATGACACTATGCACTGCTGGCATGATAGGAGGCAGAGACAATAACAAGTAATGGTCACAAGAACAATATATGGAGACGCTCATCTGTCATGTCCAGCTGTCCTGCTGTTGTGCAGAACTGGATGGACATGTGCAAACAACATTAAACATGTTGGTTGTACTGTTATGTATGTACTGAAGTTGTATGGCAATGTCAATACACTTACATTGGTCAGTATAAGCCTGTATGGACCCGTGTGCATAATGTAGTTCTGCTGCTGCAACACAAAAATAACAATACATGAAAACGCATGTAACAACAATCTGTACTGAGGTGCTCCATATACAGAAATGCTATTCCAAGAAACATATACATGTGCAGCCTGGAACACCTGCTTCTATCGCACCCAGGTATGCAGCACTCCACATTTGCCATATGCAGTGATGCGAGAAATTGTGTGATCTCATGTGGGAATTCCAATTAAAGGAGTCCACTGGTGGTATCCCTTGACCTCTTGTACCAGTGTACTCTGTTGGCTGCTTGATAGATCATGTCAGAGCACCATTGGCAACAGGCCTCCAGGGATCTATTGTGACCTCCCACGGCATTAATCAAGTTGATGTGGTCGTTCCACACTTCATTCCTGCAAAGTGCATTTCTAGCCCTGAATTGGTGTGTATGAATAGCTTATATCAACACATCAGTAGTGAGCAGTGAATGCCATCCCCATTTCATCTGTATGACAAGAAAATTGGTGTATCTGTACATTATCACTTGAACAACTTAAGGAAAATGTCAAAATCATCCATATCTGTAATCATACCACAGAAAGTACATAGTAAACAGGCATAAAAGATATTTCCTGTACGTTTTAATAATCATCGATTGAATAAATATCTGTAACATAACTACAAAAGAATACTACTTAGCAACATACAGATACTTAGCAACATACAGATACTTAGCAACATACAGATACTTAGCAACATACAGATAATGCTAGAATCTGCAAGTTTCCCCATCTATAGCACAGACTGTACTGAGTCACCAGCAATATATATGGAAAATTGGTTAGTGCGTCCTTATGTACTGCTCACAGATGCTATTTGCATTTTTCTGTACAAGTGCATATTGGGAAGTACTACTTGCTAGTGATGCAGACGTACCCACCTGTATGCATACAGGACAATCCTACACCCCTCCAGTAAGTCACATACATTTTTAGTATTGCACACTATTTTCTGTAAATGCATTATTTTAAGCATAAACAGATACATTTCAAGAGAATAATGATAGCATAGGTCTAGAAGGAAAGCAACATATCCCACCACAGTATTGCTAGCAGGTGCAACATTACCTTTGCAGCTACCTATGAGTCACGTATAACTGAAAGCAAGGCCAGCTATGTGCACACAGCTTTTAATCCCCGTTTGTGCCTTACATAATTAATGAAGATTCATCAAAATTCAAGGCTTTGGAATCCTATTTGCACACATCCAAAGTTCTCAACATCTGGTGCATTAACCTATGGTGTGATGTAATGGGAAGGTGCTCCGCCCATTTACCCAATAAGTATATTAAAACAGAAACATATATAGCATGTTCCCATTACCTTCTAATGGTCTGATACCATCCCATAAGCACCACTTATAAATTGTGATTTTGATACATTTACAGATCAAACCATTGCTAACTGCAAACTGAGTGGGACCTCAGTGAGCAATTTATTGAATTCGACAATATCAACATTTCACCATTATCATCAGATGACTACTTCTGGGAGGCTTTAACATGTCTGGGTGCCCAACTGGACTGAGGAGGAGACCATCCAGATGCTGACCATCTCTGCTGAAGTGGAGCATCATATCAGAGCCACACCACATAACTTCACAATGATTGACATCTGGAACTGGACTGTGAGGGAGCATCAACAATGAATGGGACTCTACAGGACTGCAGTGCAGGTTCACTACTGCTATGATTACAATAAGGTATGAAATTTTACAATTTTTTTTTGTACTGTGACCAACATGCTGACATGCATTTATGCTTGCAATTTCTTTGTTATACAAATACACAACAGATTGAAAGGTATGTAAAGCATCTAATAAACTATAAGCCATGATCCATGGTACTATCCCACCCTTGAAAATTCATAATTCTGATTTGTTTAACTTCAATTCCTCTATGAAAACCCAGGGAAGATGGATTAGCTAGGTAGGTAGGTGTCAAGTTTAGTGTGTGAACATAATTAAGAGTTACAAGTTTGAATCTTAGGTCTTCTAATCTGTGTTCATTAGTCTTCCAATGTGCAAAGTATTGTATGTGAGAAATCAAAGAACATGGAGTTATATTTTGTAATGTTATTCAATGTAAACGTTAGAAAACATGAGTTGCTCAACATATTTCACTGTCATTTTATACCTACATAGTGTCATTCATACATGCTTTTTACTTTTTGCATGTGATGAGGCAGAAGCTAGGATCTGTGTCTTGTGCATCAAGGGGATGCACAGGCTGGAGGAGCAGTGCAGGGAGAGAGGTAAGTTGATTACTTTTTCACATTTTGCAACTAGAATTGGCTTTTTTTTTCCTTGCATTACCTTGCATACTTCTACTAATATAAGAATACCCATCATTCATCTGTAAGGTAACTGCAATAGTCATACAATCCGTATGCTTACTGGTATGAATTCCATAAAAATATGTTTACATATGAGTTAGGAGCTAATCATGTTTGCTGAAGGTAATGTTATGAATTGTGCATCACAACCTAGATGAAAGTCAGTTATTTGTAACTGTCACTGTGCTTTGCATTGTGATGGTTCAAATACAAGTTAATATTGCTGTACTTAGTCTGGAGCCTGCGTACTTATGTGTGGAATGGGTTTTTGTTGTCTCAGTGTTTGTAATGTTGCTAGTGGATTATAGTATTTACTTCAGTTTTACATGGGTTTCTCTTCTGCTTACAACCCCTTTGATGATTTAGTTGCAAAATCCTTATATCCTTTGTTTAAGGAAAGTTGTGTATATAGCCATTCCTGCTCTTCATTTCTAACTCTCTGTTACATAATCCCCAATCAGCATTATGCTATTTGTATTTTACAAGGTCATATATAGTGCTTGTTAATAAATGTATGTTTAGCATTGATACATAATAGACATACAATATTGCTTGCAGGATGTAGCCTATGCTTTTATATGTCACAGGCTATCACTGTGTTTATGATTGTCTATTATTTCTCAGGTGGTGTATTGCATTCCAAGAATTTGATGTGTCAGCCAATGACCATGCTGCCTTTTGCATATAGCTTTTATATTTCCCACTAGATTGTCATTTCATTATATTATACCAATATGTTAATTGGTGGTTGTTCACATGACTCATTACATGCACAGACACCAGGGTTACAGTTGTATGTGATTCATATATCCACATGCAGACATAAATGTGCAAGACACACATACAAGACAGGAAACTTGGAAATAATGGTATTTTGTCAGACAGTCCACTGGACAATGTAGTGAGGTATACATCATATATCATCCACTGCAGATCTCAGTACTTGGGTTTTGTTAATTTTATAATGATCTAACAATGTAGCAGTTATTTTGCAATGTAGACATATGTGAATACTGGATATGTCATAGCATGTTTCTCTTCAATTGTCATAATATGTAAGTATCCTGGTTGTGCGCATGCTTGTCTTGCATAATGATGGTTGACAAACAAGTGGTCAAGTAATGGCAGGATTTCCACAGCTAAGCTGTGTTATGCATGCCATGGCATGGCCTGGAGCAACCTGATCTCATTTTGTGATAGATGTGTTGGCCCTAGCTTGAACCTGTATTGAAATAATCCAAAAGTATAAATAATAGGATATAAGGAATATGTCATTTGCATGAATATCCATCCACTAGCAGCATATTACTTCTACATAATCCCTTTATGCCATATCATCTCAGAATGTTTTTAACAACACCTGCAATGTATGGTGATTAACTTTCTTCTCATATGCAGAGGTCATATGTTGAAGCCACAGTAGTTAATGTCAGTTACATCATTTTGTGTTTAATGTCAAGCATGCTTTTCACAGGAATGTGTGGCCTGATAGACGTGGCTTTCACTGTTATGGTTTGAATTCATGACCTGCATCGCATGCTGGTACACTTTTCTATGGCACACACCTTATTGTAAGGTGCCATATGGACTGTTTTCTGCTTGTGCATTGTGTCACAGTAGATATGTTATGTACTCATGTAGTTGCAGCCATGCAAATTATGGACTTTCTTTCTTGACTTGTGATTCACTTTGGCAGAGCACGTGACCAGTGGATGTTCACTCATCAGATGCCAAAGACATGTGCATGCCAGACCACTGCACAAGTCCTCCAATGACAATGATGACCATGATAGAGATGATGATATCAATGAGGAAGAACCTGGACCTGCACATGCCATTCTCCCAACTGCAACCCAGAGGAGATGGCTGCCCAGCACCACCACAAGATGATCTTTGGGACCAGATCTAGGAGGTGATGACTGATGTCTTTCAGACAAAGATGAGTGAAAATGAATGAAAATTTCTTTCAAGATATGGCATGGATGATGTGGGATTCATTCAGGGAAATAGCCCAGGAGATCAATCTCCCTCAGGACCATAAGTATTGTCTGTGTGATTGACTTGCGTACTGCTCCATGATGTTTGCCATATAAGCGAGTGGACAGTATACGCACACTTGTACATGCATACCATTTTGCTGCTATGCTTGTGTGATACACATCCAAATGTACACTGCAGGTGTCATGTGACATTTCACATGATGTTGCAACAGGTGCATGACACACATTACATTACATACTCAGTCAACATGCTGATGTCTATGAGTTTCTGCACTTAATGTAAACATTGCTCCAAGTCAGCAGGTGTGGTACGTGTGTGTGTGTGTGTGTGTGTGTGTGTGTGTGTGTGTGTGGCCATTTCACTATGGTCCTATATGCTGCACAGTTATGCATTTTGCAGTTAAATACTGATACTGACCCAAGAGTTCCACTGTATACATGTGTGGGATTGACAGCAACTCACAAACAACATTTTGTCCATAATGCACAAATAATAAAGCAGGATGAGTATGATTTGTGGTTTGTTGTGTCATGTCTGTTCAACAGCAGAACATGACCTCACCCTGGTGCTTTGCATGACACATGTGCTCTTACACAGACATACTGTTATTGTGTGTGGAATGTGTTAACAGTGATGGTGATATACTGTATCATATAACTGTGTCCGCTATATATGGGCAGTCCTACTTTACAGAATGAATAGACAGTCACTGTACCATACTTGTATACACCTTGGTAGTGCTGATTTATATAGTAACATTAAGGGATGCTTTCTTTGGCATAGGTTACAGCCCCACACCCATTCCTTATTCACATAAACTCTCATATATTGACAAATGGTGTACATATACACTGATTTATGTATATGTCTCTGCACATATTCTGCTCAATAGAGGAATACCATTGTACCTTGGGACTATGAACAGTCATTGACTTCATGTCAATGTGCTGCAGTGTTGTTTACAAGACTGTCCTTTGCTCAGTCATACCCATGGTCACTGATATGTAGCTATATCTTTATCTATATCTATATCTATATCTATATATCTATCTTTATATCTATATAAATGCAGGTGTTTATTCCACATATTGTTGTACATTGGCATGACAGTATATGTGCATATGATACTGATTCTTAGCTTATGCCACCCTATGGACATTGTACAGATGCAGAACATATTGCACACACGTTGCTGACTATTGCTTGCAATACATCCTTGTTCTTGTTATACTTGTGTGTTACATATTAACCAGTGTAATTTGTTGGACTTCATGTGCACAATCTGATAGTTGTTATATAGCATTAATTGTAGATTTCACAATGTATATTGTTACATGTCATTGGTGAGGGTATGTATATTGACATTGCTTCCTGATAGTTTCATGGAAGGCCAATACAGGTCATACATACACACCTGTGTGTTGCCTCTGACATGGCATGTCTATGTGACATACGCATTTCATTAGACATCTGTTTGGGTTATGTACATCTACTTGTGTAAGTAGCAACTGTTGTGTTGCTTTGCTACAGGGGTACTATTTAGCATTGTGCTTTGTTGTTTGCCTTACATATGCATGGTTGGGAGTTTTATTCTGTCCAGCATGTTATGTGTGACATTTGCTCATCTGTTCTGTTGCTTAGCTTCTGCTTGTACTGCTAACAGGCTACATGGGTATTGGATTCAGTATCCAATGTGTATGTGACCCTTGTTTATTACCCTACAACACACTACAGCAATCAGTCATACAAATTAAGGTATGACTGCTACACAGTTTGCAACATGTCATAACATAATAGTGCATAGGTACATATGTAGTTTTCATATCACCATGGCTGCTAGGCATCCCCGCCCTCTTTGTCAACTTTCTGTTGCCCATGTTGTAGAGTGTGCCATTTGTGTGCCTTACCTTTCCTTACTGTTTATTTCCAACATTGGTTTGTCATGTTTGTGATATTTGTTATGTTTATAGCTGCTGTTTTGTCCTTCTTCTCCTCTTTTCCTGTCTTTTCCTTTCCTTCTATTCTCCAAAAAACAAAAAAATGGGACCTATTCCCACCCAAAACAGTGCCCACATACTTCTGACAGTCCCTCAGATTTCCTTTTTCCAACATGCTTCTTGGGTGTCCCTGTTTTTCACCCATACCCCACATCTGCTTTTCTATCTCCCTATTTACTTAGGTGTGTGCATTACCAGTGTTCCCTACACATGCCAGCACCTGTTGTTAGGTACTGTTAGCTTTGGCAAAGTGACCATGGTTGCTCTTTGCCTTTATTCATTTTTTTATTATTAGAAATGTACATATTCCATCACAATCCATAATTTCCACCAAGTGTATTTTATTAGTACATGACTTACAGTGACATCTGTACTTGTCTGTGGGTTTACTGGAGGGATTGCTGAGGATATGGATTACTTAAGAAGGTTATGCAGTTTGCATTGGGATAGTATAATTTCTGTAACTTTGTTAATGTACATCAAGCTTTATGAGACAGTTTCATGACTTACGGAATGGCTGTGACTGCTAGTCAGTGGGCTGATGCTGCTGCTCATCTCTGTTATATGCTGAGATAGTTTAAGTTCACAGAGGCATATTTGCAGATTACAGGCCTAGCCACTATTTTTGCATTGATATCAGTGAAATGTGTCAACCCAGCCACTAGAGATGCACAAGCCAGTGCATTTCTTTGTGCCTGTCCTAAGACTGGATAAATGGGGAGGGTTGCGTCAGGAAGGGCATCCGGAGTAAAATTTTGCCAAATCATACATGCGGACAACAGTACAGATATATATACCAGATCGGTCGAGGCCCGGGTTAACAACGACCGCCACCAGTACTGTTGGCCAACAGGGTGCTGGCAGAAATTGGGCTACTGTTGGCCAAAGGAGGAGAAGAGGGGGAAGGCATGCCCGAAGGCAGGTAAAGGCTAGGACTGTGATAGTGAGGGTAGAAACTTTGAATGTTGGCAGCATGACTAGTATAGGGAGAGAGCTAGCTGATATGATGGACAAAAGGAAGGTTGGTATATTGTGTGTGCAAGAGACCAGATGGAAGGGGAGCAAGGCTAGGTATATCAGAGGTGGGTTCAAGTTGTTTTATCATGGTGTGGATGGGAGGAGAAATGGCGTAGGGGTTATCCTGAAGGAACTGTATGCTAAGAGTGTTTTGTAGGTGAAAACAGCGTCAGATAGAGTGATGTTTAAGAAGCTGGAAATTGATTGTGTAATGATGAATGTTGTTAGTGTTCCACAAGTTGAGTATGCAATGGATGAGAAAGAAACATTTTGGAGTGAGTTGGATGAAGTGGTGATGACTGTACCCAAGGGTGAGAGACTGGTGATTGGAGCAGATTTCAATGGGCATGTTGGTGAAGGGAATAGAGGGGATGAGGAAGTGATGGGTAGGTATGGTGTTAAGCAAAGAAATGCAGAAGGTCAGATGGTAGTGGATTTTGCGGAAAGGATGGACTTGGCTGTGGTGAATACGTATTTTAACAAGAGGGATAGGGTGACATACAAGAGTGGAGGAAGATGCACACAGGTGGATTATATCTTATGTAGAAGGGCCAGTCTGAAGGAGATTGGAGACTGTAAAGTGGTGGCAGGGGAAAGTGTAGTTAGGCAACATAGGATGGTGGTTTGTAGGATGACATTGGTGATCAAGAAGAGGAGGAGGAGTGTGAGAGCAGTACCAAGGATCAAATGGTGGAAATTGAAAAATGGTAATTTTGAGGTGGAGTTCAGGGAAGAGGTAAGACAGGCACTGGGTGGCAGTGAAGAGTTACCGAATAGCTGGGTAACTACAGCAGCGCTAGTAAGGGAGATGGCTAGAAAGGTGCTTGGTGTGACATCTGGAAAGAGGAAGGAGGACAAGGAGACCTGATGGTGGAATGAAGAAATACACGAGAGTATACAGAGAAAGAGGTTGGCGAAGAAGAAGTCGGATTGTCAGAGAGATGAAGAAAGTAGACAAGAGTATAAGGAGAGGAGGTGCATGGTAAAGAGAGAGGTGGTGAAGGCTAAGGATACGGTGTATGAAGAGTTGTATGTAAGGTTGGACATTAAGGAGGGAGAAAAGGACCTGTACCCACTGGCTAGACAGAGGGACTGAGCTAGTAAAGACGTGCAGCAGGTAAGAGTGATAAAGGATAATGAGGGAAAACATACTCACAAGCGAGGAGAGTCTGTTGACCAGATGGAAAGAGTACTTTGAGGGGCTGATGAATGAAGAGAATGAGAGGGAGAGAAGGTTGGATGATGTGCGGACAGTGAATCAGGAAGTGCAGTGGATTAGCAAGGAGGAAGTAAGGATAGCTATGAAGAGGGTGAAGAATGGAAAGGCTGTTGGTCCAGATAACATACCTGTGGAAACATGGAAGTGTTTTGGTGAAATGGCAGTGGAGTTTTTAACTGGATTGTTTAACGAAATATTGGAAAGTGAGAGGATGCCTGAGGAATGGAGAAAAAGTGTTTTGGTACCATTTTTTTAAGAATAAGGGTGATGTGCAGAGCTGTAGTAAATACAGAGGGATTAAATTGATCAGTCACAGCATGAAGTTATGGGAAAGAGTAGTGGAAGCTAGGTTAAGAAGGGAGGTGATGATTAGTGATCAGCAGTATGGTTTCATGCCAGGAAAGAGCACTACAGATGCGATATTTGCTCTGAGAGTGTTGATGGAGAAGTACAGAGAAGGTCAGAAGGAGTTGCATTGTGTCTTTGTGGACTTAGAGAAAACATATGGCAGAGTGCCTAGAGAGGAGTTATAGTATTATATGAGAAAGTCAGGAGTGTCAGAGAAGTATGTAAGAGTGGTACAGGATATGTATGAGGGTAGTGTGACAGCAGTGAGGTCTGCCGTGGGAGTGACAGATGCGTTTAAAGTGGAGGCGGGATTACATCAAGGATCAGCTCTGAGCCCTTTCTTATTTGCAATGGTGATGGACAGGTTGACAGATGCGTTCAGACAGGAGTCCCCGTGGACTATGATGTTTGCAGATGACATTGTGATCTGTAGTGAGAGTAGGGAAAAGGTAACCCGTGGTAGTGGAGCTGCGGTAGCGTTGTCACCTCTCAGCAAGACATTGTCGCTTTCGATTCTCAGCTAGAGCATCTTCTGTGTGGAGGCATGTGTGAATGGGCCTTTGTTGAAGGTTGTGTGTCAGGGCTGGTAACTCGGCACGTAAAAATCCACTACCAAACATTAGCGGACCGGAGTTCCGCTGTGGCGACCCCTAACCGGGATAAGCCGAACGAAGACAGACAGTGAGAGTAGGGAAAAGTTGGAGGAGACCCTGGAGAGGTGGATATATGCTCTAGAGAGAAGAGGAATGAAGGTCAGTAGGACTAAGACAGAATATATGTGTGTGAATGAGAGGGAGGCTAGAGGAATGATGAGGATGCAGGGTGTAGATGTGGTGAAGGTGGATGAGTTTAAATACTTGGGATCAACAGTTGAGAGTAATGGTGAGTGTGGAAGAGAGGTGAAGAAGAGAGTACAGGCAGGATGGAGTGGGTGGAGAAGAGTGTCAGGAGTTATTTGTGACAGACAAGTACCAGTAAGAGTGAAAGGGAAGGTCTACAAGAGGGTAGTGAGACCAGCTATGTTATATGGGTTGGAGACAGTGGCATTGACAAAAAGGCAGGAGTCAGAGCTGGACGTGGCAGAGTTAAAGATGTTAAGATTTGCACTGGGTGTGATGAGGGTGGACAGGATTAGCAATAAGTATATTAGAGGGTCGGCCCAGGTTAGAAGGTTTGGAGACAAAGCTAGAGTGGCAAGATTACGTTGGTTTGGACATGTGCTGAGGAGGGATGCAGAGTATATTGGGAAAAAGATGCTAAGGATGAAGCTGCCAGGTAACAGGAAAAGAGGAAGGCCTAAGATAAGGTTTATGGATGTGGTGTGAGAGGACATGCAGGTGGGTGGTGTGACAGAACAAGATGCAGAGAACAGGAAGAAAAGGAAACAGATATTCTGCTGTGGCGACCTCTAATGGAAGCAGCCGAAAGAAGAAGAAGATCTGTGAAATGTCTCAGATTTCACAAACATTATGGAATCCAGCCCTGGATGTGTTTGTGTGTGTGTGTGTGTGTGTGTGTGTGTGTGTGTGTGTGTGTGTGTGTGTGTGTGTGGGTGTGTGGGTGTGTGAGGGTGTGGGTGTGTGTGTGCGTGTGCGTGTGTGTGTGTGTGTGTGTGTGTGTGTGTGTGTGTGTGTGTGTGTGTGTAGCTTTGGTATCTTGAGGAAGACCAGCTTCTTGTATTTAGGGACATAACAACACACACTCCATTGCTAGTTTATGATATCATCTTTTCCATATTTATTTGAAATTTAAAGTTAAAAATCTTGAGAGTCGGTTTTTAAGAGCACTTCTCAAAATGGAAATTATTAGAATAATTCAAAGATGTGAAGTAATCTGTGAACTGCACATTCCACTTAAGGTTCTGAAAATTAAGGTCAATTGCTTTCGCTTGCAAAACTCATAGCAGCTACTTAACATAACATTTTTAATATTTTTCATAAGAATTCCGTATTACAGGTTCATGGTACTCTGTTGTGAATAAAAAAGTAAAACATTTTAATGCTTCTTATCTGAATATTTTTCTGAAAAAAACAAATAAAAACTGATGCCACAAGATGTGAAAACACATTTTGGGGCACTTCTGACAATGGAAATTTAAAACGTTTATAGTATGATTTGCATACGTATATAAACCGTTAAGTTCCATTTCTAATTATTGAGTCTTTATAGAGGGTGGGATGCATTAACAAGCAGTCTGATGCAGCAAGTTGTTTAACATTGCTGATGCAAATGATCTGTGATTCATGTCAACACATAAATGAAGCACATAACATATCTGCAGTGTTTAGCCAACATACACTTGAAAAATCAGGATTTTTCAAATGATTGTTGGCATAGAATGCAGCATGTCTTGTCTCTGTACCCATGTCATAAATACTGAAAAAAGATTAAGTAATGTGTCCAGCATTATGCATAAACACATTTTTTATGTGCGGGCCATATAACACCAAGATAGTCGGTGTACCGTGTGGTACTGTATCACTGCAAATTTGGTACTAAAATAACATGTTAATTAATAAATGATCTTCCATGTTAAATCAGACATGGCCAATAATGGTGTTTGGTCAGCTTAAGGGGTCAAGAGCTCCTTGATTACTAAAGGTTTAACAACTATTCTGTACCACATCTGTGACATTTGCTGAGTGCACCTGCCCCCCCCCCCCCGACCTCAAGCTAACATGGATGGCAAATTACTAGGAACCTAGGAACCAATGTTTTTCCAACTGTCTGAATCATAGCAATACGAACATTTCAGCCATGCACATGTCAGTGTCTCACAAAATTCACTATTGGAATGCTGCATGTAGCATCCTGTCAGAGGTTATATTACAGTTCCTAGTATCCTGTGGTGCGGTACACCAACATCAAGAAAATGAAATCTCTCCTCTGCTTGTAATGTAAGGCACAATAGACATCACCTGTTGCCACCCATATGAGTTAAGTTATTTGATTTAGCCTGAAGGCAATTCAGTCAAACTCAACTGCCTAAATCAGCATTTTGTAGAAACCCAAACTCTACACAACAGTGTTTTGTCCCCCAGAAATCAAGAGATGTCAGGCTCCCACTGTACCTCTTTCCTTAAGTAACTAACTCAGGTCACCACAGCTAAAAGAAAATTATTTGGCAACCTCACATTTCTAAAGCAAATTCCATTTGAATAGTCTTTACCTGAAAGGCTGTGAAATAGCCATCAGAGTCCCTCCTCAGCCTGATGAGGTGGAATTTAGGAAGAGGAAAGATTGCCAAAACTGCTGCTTTGCAAATTGTATCACATAGTCTGTTTAAAACATTACGACTATTTGTGAACATATTCTGTTTAAAACATTATGACTATTTGTGAAATGTACCTATGGAATGTGAGCTTGCTAAGGTTGATAGTTACACAGATAGTGCTAAAGTGATTATTACATGTTCAGTGATAACACCAATACCATAAACCGTGTAACTGTGACAGTAAAGACACCCCTGTAACATATACTAACTGTTGGAGTGTATAGACCACTGAAGTCAAGTGCAGATGATCGATAGGAATTCATACATTTCTTGCATGAAACACGGAAGGGAAGAATAATATTAGCTGGGGACTTACACTTATCAGAAACAGACTGGAATAATATTGATTCAACAAATTTAATTAGGAAATTATTCACAATGTATATTCAGGAACAATTGCTTCAGATTGTACAAAAACCTACTAGGGGACTGAACATACTAGACATTGTGTTCCTAAAGAAATTACTGTTACCTCAAGTCAAGTTTTACCATCATTAATGTGCAGTGATCATGGGCTTATAAAGGTTAATTTGTTACTAGATAATTCTGCCAAACTGAAATCTAAACCAACGCACAGAAGGTCAATTACAGATTATATGGAAGCAAAACAGTCACTGCAAAACTAACTGAAGTGAGGTGTTCAGTGGACAAACTGCAGATGAACGTGAAAAGTTTTGAAAGAGAAATTGTTTGAGTGCAAAAAAATAAAAAAAAATGTTTAACATCAAGATTTATGCATAGAACATCAGGGGGGATCTATTTCCATAAGAACAAGATAACTGATTAAGATGAGAGACAAAAAATATAAGGAATGGAAGAGAGGCTGAACTACAACTTTGAAAACTGAAATAAAAGAGCTGGACAAACAGATTAAGCATAGTGTGAGACAAGATCTAGAAAAATTTGAAGAAAATGTATATAAAGATACTGAGCATAATAGGAAACCTTTTTATAGATATATAAGATGTGGAAGGTGTAAAGACACATGAAGTGCTAAACTATGTGCAGATTCTAAAATATATTCTTAGACACAACAGATTGTAGATATATTTCCAAAATCTTATACAAAACAGTTTGGCTCCACAAAAGGGGTAATAAATTGTCCTAGTGACATCCAGGTAAACCACATACTAGAATTAAATTAGATTATATTGAAAAAGAACTGCGCAAACTGGATCCAAAGAAAGCACAGGGAGGAGACGGAATTAGTAACAATGACTTCAGAACACTTCAGCAAGAACTTATGGTAGCATTATATTTATTATTCACTAGGTCATATAAATATAAGGAGATTCCTCAAGATTGGAGACATGCACTTATTAAACCTGTCTTCAAGGGAAAGGGGAGTAGGACAAACCTGGAGTCATACAGACCCCTTAAGTCTACTTTCATGTTGTGGAAATATAATGAAGAAGGTAATATTGGCTAAGTTATTGTCAGAACTGGATAGGTTGGGACTTGAAACCATATATCAGCATGCATGTGTTGAAAACAGATCTAGTACCAGCTGTAACATGATGTTCTGTAACAATATAATAACAGCTACGAATGAAAAAGTGTGCTGTGATGTAATTTATATAGATTTAACTTGAGCATTTGACAGGGTCATACACAAAACACTGATCAATAAGTTAGTACAACTAGGTATCGATGTACTCTTGATAAGATGGATAGCTGCATGGCTTACAAATAGGACATGGCAAGTATCACCCAGCAACTGGACAGGTGAAATCCTTGGTTACAGTCAGGATGTCCCACAGGGCTCTGTCCTAGGCCCTTACTTGTTTAGATTGTATCTTTCAGTCGTATTTTTTTCATCTGAGGTGTTCTACTGTCTATATGCAGATGACCTGAAATTGGGTAAACTGATTACGTGTTACTACAGATAAGGCATGTCTGCAAAATAACTTGACTAAATTGACCATTTGGGCACAGGATAATAATATGCTGATAAATACATCAAAAACTAAGCATACGAGATTTGGGAGACATAAATTGAAAGGTGAATATTTAATACAACACACAGCGATTGAAACTGTAGACTCATTTAAGGACCCCAGTATATGGGTAGATTCAGCTATGAGTTTTTCTAATCATATCAACCAATTGGTTAATGATAGTTATAGAACTATAGATTATATAAAAAGCTTTATAAAGTCTAGGAAATCAAAAATGAGGAAGTCGTTACATTAGACCCAAACTTGAGTATGGCAAAGTTCACGACACCCATGCAGACAGACAACAGAGGTACGGCTGTTGAATCCTACACAAATGCACTTTATAAGCACTTACATGAATGTATAGATCATGCTATCTCTAACAGAACCAAGATGCTATCCTCAAAAAAAAAAGAAACCAATCTGGTGGCCCCCTGCCATAAACAAACTCTACAACAGAAGAAAGAAACTGTTGCAAAAAAGAGTAAAATCCCATGACTGGAGGATCTCCCTGGTCAGCCTCAGTAAGAAGCTGAGATCTCTCATAAAATCCTCCAAAGCTAGCTACAAAAACAAAATTGCCACTGAGTCTAAAGAAAACCACAAAGCATTCTATAGCTATGTCAAGAATCTCAATGGCAACACTCAGATCTGCTCTGAGTTACAGCACAATGGCACTAAATATACAGAACCAACTGATATTGCCAACATCCTGGCAGATAGGCTCAGTGCTAACTTTACTCCCCTCTCACCCTCTAAAGGGCCCATCTCTATACCGGAAGAATGCAAAGTTCCTGTAATCACGGCTGCACAGGTAAAAACCACACTCTCCAAAGCCAAGAACACAGCATCCGTTGCACCTGACAACATCCCAGGCTGCGTTCTACATGAACTACAGAACAAACTGGCACCCCACCTAAGCACCGTGTTCAATCATAGCCTCACCTCAGGCTTTGTGCCCAATGAATGGCGCACAGCAATGGTTATCCCACTCTACAAAGGGAGTGCTACCACAGACCCCAAGATCTACTGCCCCATTAGCCTGACGAGCCTGGTCTGCAAGGCCATGGAACGTATCATCATGGAACTTATAAACAAAGACATTGGTAATCTCATGACTCAGGACCCCACCCAGTTTGGGTTTGTAAAAGGCAGATCATGTCTCCTAATCCTGATAGACTTCTTTGAAGTAGTCACCAAAGCCGTAGATGAGGGTAAGGTGGTTCAGAAAGCCTATCTAGATCTCGCCAAGGCTATCAACATTATCCCCCACTCTGGAATTATAGATAAACTAAACTAGGTATAAATACCTATGTCACAAGATGGGCTGCCAACTGGCTCACTGTCAGAACCCATACTTTGAAAGTTGCAGACTCCAAATCCAACTTCAGACCAGTGACAAGTGGAGTACCACAGGGTCCAGTCCTGGGTCCTCTCATGTTTGGTATCTACTTCTCTGAAGTACAGGCTAACTCAGAAGGTCTTTGGCTAATGAAGTTTACAGATGACTGCAAACTAGGAGCCATAATCAAAACTCCTAATGATGTGGACATCCTATAAAAGGGCCTCACTGAGACAGATGCCTGGTATCAAAGCCATGGCCTCAAGCTCAATGCCAAAAAGTGCATTGTCATCCCCTTTGGTAAAAACTCTGAACCCATGAACTACCACATAGGCAGCAGTCTACATAACACCAAAAGTATGATAAGAGACCTTGGGACATAGGTGGACAGTAGTCTCTCCTTTGATAATCACATCACCACAGTAGTGAGGAAATCCTTCTACGTGGCACACCTCATCACAAAAGGTTTTCCATCCAGGAAAAAATAGGTCATTGTTCCCCTCTACTCATCACTCATTAGACCCATTATAGAGTACAATGCCCCTTTTGGTATGTACCTCACAAGACATCTACAAAAACTAGAAAGGCCACAGAAATACCTCACAAAGAGGATTACCAGCCTCAAACAGATGCCCTACGCAGACAGTCTCAAAGAACTCCAGCTTTACTCCGTTGCATATCGCCTACTCATAGGCAATCTCTGCCTAACATACAAAGCGATGTCAAACCCAGAGCTGTTGGACATGCTCAACTTAAAGAAATTCCAATCCCTCAGAGCTACATGCTCTACAGACCTAAACCTTGTCACCACAATAAACAGAACATGCTGGAGGGATAGATTCCTGTCCCAGAGACTTCCCATACTCTGAAACAAAGTACCTCTCTATATCAAACAAAGCTCCTCATTAGTACTCTTCAAGAAAAATCTTGATGATTGGATGGGAAATAGGAAATTCACCCCGGGAATCACTTCTGTCGCTCTGATCAACAAGGGCACAGGAAAATCATTTTCTTGATGGGCGAAAGCCAGGGTACCTTTTTGGCTAAGCTTATATAGGCCCTAGGGCCAATAGCCTAGTAACTAGCTATGAACCTATGAACCTATGAATGACAATATGGAAACCATATAAGAAAACAAACATGAGTAAACTGGAAAGAGTACAGCAGAAATATACCAAGGGCATCCATGGATGTAAAAATTTAAGTTATTATGAAAGACTAAAATATCTGAACTTGTACAGTGTCTCTTACAGATATCTAAGAGGAGATCTTATTCAAGTATATAGGGCATTTAGAGACAACCACTTCTGGGAATGTTTAGGGTTATCAAAAAGTACTAGAGAATCATCAGATAACCTATGTAGAAGATTCTATAGGAATGAGAAGTGTACTAATTGGTTCTCTGATAGAGTAGCTGATGCATTGAACAGACTACCAAATTACATTAAAGCAAGTACTAGTTTAGATACTTTTAGGAACAACCTGGACATTTATTTTGGGAACAAGTGCTATGGTATATTGACAAGCTAGAAGGGCTTTTAATGCCTGTGCTTGAAATATTTATATGCACGTATTTGTATGTATAGGTAGGGCAATACCTTCATAAGCATAAACATGACCAATGCCTTAGTGATACCTTATGCAAACAGTTAAATGCACATAGGGCAACCTTTACCAGTGGCGAGACATGCAAGAGCTGTGGGAGTGCATGCATGAGGGTCAATGAACATCATAAGGATGTAGACGTACAGGTGAGGCACTTGGAAAATCTCTTCCTTCCTATTATACTTAATGTCCACTCTACACTGCCAAACATTGGCATCACTAAAGAGTCTTTATGATCAAAATGAACACTTCTGATGCCTGAACACCTCTTCTGTACATCTATAATGGAGCTCAAATACAGCCATCAGAATATGTCTCACATACTAGGCTGCTTAGCATGAGGGTACACTGGCAGCGATACAACATGGTGCCAGTATACTTAAAAATAAACACCTAGTGAGGTGAATGTACCTGTCTGGTAATGCAGAATGTATAAATCATGATGTATCACTTATGGGGCACATAGTACAACAGACAGTCTGCGCCAATACTAGTTGTGTCTGCTGGGCCTTGCACATGGTAGATGAAGTGCCATATACGTGTAAAATATATGTATGTCAAACAGTGCTAGACATTAACTACATGCAGAGAAAACTGTCAACTGAAATGTATGCTCATGCCCTCTAAGGATCCCAGTGTATAGTAAACAGTATATGAACTACACATGTTGTATGTGAGAATATCTGCATGTAAGACATATAGATGGGTGAAGAATAGTATATGTATGGCACAAAGGACAGAACTAGACATGCACAGCCATGCACACAAAAATATACACACACAGAAAGATACAAGCATGCCCCTCTCATGTACAAGTAAACACAAGCACATACACACATACATACACATACTCACGCACACACACACACACACACACACACACACACACACACACACACACACACACACACACACACACACACACACATACACACACACACACACATGCACATTCATATGTATGTATGCAATCGAGAGCACACAGACAAAAAAGGAAAGTGGCATACAGACAGTTCTTTGTTGAAGAGGTAAAGGAATGTGCTGATTTATATCAGCTAGCATATAGTTGTAATAGATGCATGTGTAATGTCAGAACTCCAGAATTGATACAAATTGCTGTATAAAGTCTCCCGTGATAAAACAACATACAGAACATATGTTTAGGTACACTGCCCATCTCTGAACAGGATAACACAATCAATATTACTATATAATTGGCTGTAATAGCAGATTGTCTCTCTATCACAGCATCACTTGCATCATGAAGGGACGATGACTCATGTCAGTCTGCTGCTTTAAATGACTGCAATCTGCACATGCTGCTTTCCTTAGACAGCTGGTGAAACAGGACCTTATTTCGATGGCCAGAAGGAACTAAAGTGTTGGCTGGTGTTTATTGCTTCATACTGCTGTGCATGAAGACATAGTAACATGTGGCGTGTTCATGTGCAACCAGAATTTCTGCTCATGCTGGGCAGTAGTCATATACATACATCCACATGACTATTACAGATTTTCAGACAGGGTTCCTTGGAACTGTGGTTATGTAAGTCTCTTTAGGAGAAATATATGCTAAGGTCAAATTTGTATATCTTAGAGAATTCCCTTTTCTACAAGAAACAGAAATCTCAAAGTTAGCATTGTATAGTGGTGTACAGCAGTGACTTTCACAGTTTGCAGCTATTTCTAGTGAGTCACATATATTATTTCACAGTTTATGGACTCAGTCTGCTGAGACTTGAACTTCTACTAAGGCGACCTTTAGATAACTTGGGCATCTTTGTCATATCGGCCAGTCTGGTGTGCATAACTGTCTTCATCAATTTCTGCAGTGCTGTCTGTACCATGGTTAGCATCCACTACAGGTATCACACTATGGTTATAGATGGAGTCTGACTACTTAACCAACAACTTTGGCATAGTAGTACCAAATGGGTAAGAGTGTACATCAGAAGTCCATGCTTGCGTCATGCCATTACTGGACAGTAATGGGTGTAGCATCAGATGTGCTATGTACATTTTCATGTATTACATGCTCTCATTTTCTTTAGAGTGAAGCACCAGGATAAGCACATGGTTTTGTATTTTTCTCTCATCTTCACCTTAAGCAGCGTGTCTTATGAGGCAATGGACAGCACCAGTCTCCAGGGGAGTGCAAACGTCTGTGCCACAGATAAACTGTCCAGGCTGTCTATGGTTGTAGCTTCTCATAATTACATTGACTCTCTCTCTCTCTGACAAATAGGTGATGCAGCTAGTATTATCAGCATGTTGCCACATCTTGTGACTTGCCTAATACAAAAGCACTTTTGTATTTCTATATTGAGTGGTTTAGGGTTTGTTGGTATACTTTCATCAGAATGTGTTCCAATAAAAGTTTGATCAATCATACGCCATTGACAAGTATATATTTATAGGTGCCAAGCATCAGATGAAATTCCCTTTATACATGCAGTGGAAGGTATGTTCAATATAGGCAAATGAATACCAACAAGCTTGCCTGTCTGGGCACCTGAATAAATGTGGTCTGAAGAGAAACTCATATAGCATGGGCACTCATGCTGCTGAGCCATAAATGCAATGCGGACAAATGAGTACACATAAACCTTTTTTTTTTTTTTTTTTTTTTTTTTTTTTGCTATTCTGCAGTACAACAAATGGATGTTATACCTTTCCTTCACTGGTTTAGCATGCTGAAATAGGTGACCATAGCATGGTAATCCACAGAGATAAAACCTGGCCCATACTCTCTACTCATGATTGCCAATGAGGCTATACTCACCAGTGATGTACAAAACAAACTCAACTAACATATGACTTGCTTGCGCTTGCCAGCAGCATAACCTTCACCACTTATTGTCTTCAACAGGGAATCACCACCAGATGTTGCAAAGTGTTCCACATACTGCATGAGTGGTATTCTTTATGATGAACCATCATCTGTTTCCTCCTCTTCATCAGCAGGTTGCCTGCCCATTTTGAAATCTGTGAGGTCTGTGAGTTTTTGCTTATATACATATCCACTATGGCCATGGTTAACAATAACATTTTGATCCTGAGATCTTTACTGACATCATGCATCTTGTAGACTTTGGTGCCCTCCCTTTCCGAACATTTGCAGCTGTATGTCGACAATCATTTCCTTAATTAAATTGTCCATTCTGTGACATCCTTTTCCAGCCAATGAGTGCAAATCTGTGAATAGAGATAACATGATATAGGACTCCTTACACTAATGTCAGTGCAGTTCAGCTAAAATACTGTGCATGACATTGGTAGGTAACAGAAGATCTAGAGGCCCTACTGTCTCCTGTATGTTGCATGCAGTGTAGCAGGCCTTACTTCATTAGAATCAATGCTCTTAGTGCACTAAGGTCCTGCAATGTGTTTTAATTAGATGTGTAGTGAAAGTATACCACATGTAGCATATGCATGGCTGGGCTTCCTGCTTCATGAATAGCGTCCAATGAACACAAAGCTGCATTCACCACAGACAACTTTTATATCAATAAATAACACCTAATTAAGCAAACTAATGGGTACATCAGATAAATGTATAAACAAAACTGAATTATTCAGCTGCACAGATGGTATAAAGTGATAAATGCTCCTTCATCATCTTATACATTTATACTCTGAAATATGTATCTATAGAATGTTGCAGCATCCATCTAGTTAATTTAAAACAACTGTTGGAAATTATGAAAAACAAGTACAAAGCAATACATGTAACTCAAACAATCTTCAGCTTTGACTCTGCACAGAGGAAATAATTAGTATTTAAGTGAGGCAGGAATCTTGAACACATAAGTCCGTAATAAGCTGCAGAAAGTGCAAATGCAGCAAACAAAGAGCACCATTAAGGGGATGCTTCATTGCTGTTATTGTGATGCTTCTATATGCATAAATAATAAAATGACTTTATTTAGTCAGACATGAAATAAGTGCATGAGTAGGCAGATTGCAGAACTAAATGGAGAATACTTATTCACAGGACTGTTCCTGCACTGTAAATTG